>NW_026967922.1:0-130000 GCF_028390025.1 Pseudophryne corroboree
TTGTTACGAGTATTACTACTATCTCTTTATCAACCAGTGTACAGTGCGGTAGTTCACGGCTGTGGCTACCTCTGTGTCGGCACACGGCAGGCAGTCCGTCCGACCAGAATTGTATTATTTATTTATTATAATACCTACCCACCTAACCGTGGTTTTTTTTTCATTCTTTATACCGTCATAGTGTCATCCTAATTGTTACGAGTATACTACTATCTCTTTATCAACCAGTGTACAGTGCGGTAGTTCACGGCTGTGGCTACCTCTGTGTCGGCACACGGCAGGCAGTCCGTTCCGACCAGAATTGTATTATTTATTATTATATACCTACCACCTAACCGTGGTTTTTTTTTTCATTCTTTATACCGTCATAGTGTCATCCTAATTGTTACGAGTATACTACTATCTCTTTATCAACCAGTGTACAGTGCGGTAGTTCATGGCTGTGGCTACCTCTGTGTCGGCACACGGCAGGCAGTCCGTCCGACCAGAATTGTATTATTTATTATTATATACCCTACCACCTAACCGTGGTTTTTTTTTTCATTCTTTATACCGTCATAGTGTCATCCTAATTGTTACGAGTATACTACTATCTCTTTATCAACCAGTGTACAGTGCGGTAGTTCACGGCTGTGGCTACCTCTGTGTCGGCACACGGCAGGCAGTCCGTCCGACCAGAATTGTATTATTTATTATTATATACCTACCACCTAACCGTGGTTTTTTTTTCATTCTTTATACCGTCATAGTGTCATCCTAATTGTTACGAGTATACTACTAATCTCTTTATCAACCAGTGTACAGTGCGGTAGTTCACGGCTGTGGCTACCTCTGTGTCGGCACACGGCAGGCAGTCCGTCCGACCAGAATTGTATTATTTATTATTATATACCTACCACCTAACCGTGGTTTTTTTTTTCATTCTTTATACCGTTCATAGTGTCATCCTAATTGTTACGAGTATACTACTATCTCTTTATCAACCAGTGTACAGTGCGGTAGTTCACGGCTGTGGCTACCTCTGTGTCGGCAGTCGGCAGGCAGTCCGTCCATCCATAATTGTATTATTATTATAATATATACCACCTAACCGTGGTTTTTTTTTTCATTCTTTATACGTCGTCATAGTGTCATACTAGTTGTTACGAGTATACAACTATCTCTTTATCAACCAGTGTACAGTGCGGTAGTTCACGGCTGTGGCTACCTCTGTGTCGGCAGTCGGCAGGCCAGTCCCGTCCATCCATAATTGTATTATTATTATAATATATACCACCTAACCTTGGTTTTTTTTGCATTCTTTATACCGTCGTCAATAGTGTCATACTAGTTGTTACGAGTATACTACTATCTCTTATCAACCAGTGTACAGTGCGGTAGTTCACGGCTGTGGCTACCTCTGTGTCGGCAGTCGGCAGGCAGTCCGTCCATCCATAATTGTATTATTATTATAATATATACCACCTAACCGTGGTTTTTTTTTCATTCTTTATTACCGTCGTCATAGTGTCATACTAGTTGTTACGAGTATACTACTATCTCTTTATCAACCAGTGTACAGTGCGGTAGTTCACGGCTGTGGCTACCTCTGTGTCGGCAGTCGGCAGGCAGTCCGTCCCATCCATAATTGTATTATTATTATAATATATACCACCTAACCGTGGTTTTTTTTCATTCTTTATACCGTCGTCATAGTGTCATACTAGTTGTTACGAGTATACTACTATCTCCTTTATCAACCAGTGTACAGTGCGGTAGTTTCACGGCTGTGGCTACCTCTGTGTCGGCAGTCGGCAGGCAGTCCGTCCATCCATAATTGTATTATTATTATAATATATACCACCTAAACCGTGGTTTTTTTTTTCATTCTTTATACCGTCGTCATAGTGTCATACTAGTTGTTACGAGTATACTACTATCTCTTTATCAACCAGTGTACAGTGCGGTAGTTCACGGCTGTGGCTACCTCTGTGTCGGCAGTCGGCAGGCAGTCCGTCCATCCATAATTGTATTATTATTATAATATATACCACCTAACCGTGGTTTTTTTATACCACCTAACCGTGGCAGTCCGTCCATAATTGTATACTAGTATCCAATCCATCCATCTCCCATTGTTTACCTGAGGTGCCTTTTTAGTTCTGCCTATAAAAATATGGAGAACAAAAAAGTTGAGGTTCCAAAATTAGGGAAAGATCAAGATCCACTTCCACCTCGTGCTGAAGCTGCTGCCACTAGTCATGGCCGAGACGATGAAATGCCAGCAACGTCGTCTGCCAAGGCCGATGCCCAATGTCATAGTACAGAGCATGTCAAATCCAAAACACCAAATATCAGAAAAAAAAGGACTCCAAAACCTAAAATAAAATTGTCGGAGGAGAAGCGTAAACTTGCCAATATGCCATTTACCACACGGAGTGGCAAGGAACGGCTGAGGCCCTGGCCTATGTTCATGGCTAGTGGTTCAGCTTCACATGAGGATGGAAGCACTCAGCCTCTCGCTAGAAAACTGAAAAGACTCAAGCTGGCAAAAGCACCGCAAAGAACTGTGCGTTCTTTGAAATCCCAAATCCACAAGGAGAGTCCAATTGTGTCGTTTGCGATGCCTGACCTTCCCAACACTGGACGTGAAGAGCATGCGCCTTCCACTATTTGCATGCCCCCTGCAAGTGCTGGAAGGAGCACCCGCAGTCCAGTTCCTGATAGTCCAGATTGAAGATGTCAGTGTTGAAGTACACCAGGATGAGGAGGATATGGGTGTTGCTGGCGCTGGGGAGGAAAATTGACCAGGAGGATTCTGATGGTGAGGTGGTTTGTTTTAAGTCAGGCACCCGGGGAGACACCTGTTTGTCCGTGGGAGGAATATGGCCGTTGACATGCCAGGTGAAAATACCAAAAAAATCAGCTCTTCGGTGTGGAGGTATTTCACCAGAAATGCGGACAACAGGTGTCAAGCCGTGTGTTCCCTTTGTCAAGCTGTAATAAGTAGGGGTAAGGACGTTAACCACCTCGGAACATCCTCCCTTATACGTCACCTGCAGCGCATTCATAATAAGTCAGTGACAAGTTCAAAAACTTTGGGTGACAGCGGAAGCAGTCCACTGACCAGTAAATCCCTTCCTCTTGTAACCAAGCTCACGCAAACCACCCCACCAACTCCCTCAGTGTCAATTTCCTCCTTCCCCAGGAATGCCAATAGTCCTGCAGGCCATGTCACTGGCAAGTCTGACGAGTCCTTTCCTGCCTGGGATTCCTCCGATGCATCCTTGCGTGTAACGCCTACTGCTGCTGGCGCTGCTGTTGTTGCCGCTGGGAGTCGATGGTCATCCCAGAGGGGAAGTCGTAAGCCCACTTGTACTACTTCCAGTAAGCAATTGACTGTTCAACAGTCCTTTGCGAGGAAGATGAAATATCACAGCAGTCATCCTACTGCAAAGCGGATAACTGAGTCCTTGACAACTATGTTGGTGTTAGACGTGCGTCCGGTATCCGCCGTTAGTTCACAGGGAAACTAGACAATTTATTGAGGCAGTGTGCCCCCGTTACCAAATACCATCTAGGTTCCACTTCTCTAGGCAGGCGATACCGAGAATGTACACGGACGTCAGAAAAAGACTCACCAGTGTCCTAAAAAATGCAGTTTGTACCCAATGTCCACTTAACCACGGACATGTGGACAAGTGGAGCAGGGCAGGGTCAGGACTATATGACTGTGACAGCCCACTGGGTAGATGTATGGACTCCCGCCGCAAGAACAGCAGCGGCGGCACCAGTAGCAGCATCTCGCAAACGCCAACTCTTTCCTAGGCAGGCTACGCTTTGTATCACCCGCTTTCCAGAATACGCACACAGCTGAAAACCTCTTACGGCAACTGAGGAAGATCATCGCGGAATGGCTTACCCCAATTGGACTCTCCTGTGGATTTGTGGCATCGGACAACGCCAGCAATATTGTGTGTGCATTAAATATGGGCAAATTCCAGCACGTCCCATGTTTTGCACATACCTTGAATTTGGTGGTGCAGAATTTTTTAAAAAACGACAGGGGCGTGCAAGAGATGCTGTCGGTGGCCAGAAAAATTGCGGGGACACTTTCGGCGTACAGGCACCACGTACAGAAGACTGGAGCACACCAAAAACTACTGAACCTGCCCTGCCATCATCTGAAGCAAGAAGTGGTAACGAGGTGGAATTCAACCCTCTATATGCTTCAGAGGTTGGAGGAGCAGCAAAAGGCCATTCAAGCCTATACAATTGAGCACGATATAGGAGATGGAATGCACCCTGTCTCAAGTGCAGTGGAGAATGATTTCAACGTTGTGCAAGGTTCTGATGCCCTTTGAACTTGCCACACGTGAAGTCAGTTCAGACACTGCCAGCCTGAGTCAGGTCATTCCCCTCATCAGGCTTTTGCAGAAGAAGCTGGAGGCATTGAAGAAGGAGCTAACACGGAGCGATTCCGCTAGGCATGTGGGACTTGTGGATGCAGCCCTTAATTCGCTTAACAAGGATTCACGGGTGGTCAATCTGTTGAAATCAGAGCACTACATTTTGGCCACCGTGCTCGATCCTAGATTTAAAGCCTACCTTGGATCTCTCTTTCCGGCAGACACAGGTCTGCTGGGGTTGAAAGACCTGCTGGTGACAAAATTGTCAAGTCAAGCGGAACGCGACCTGTCAACATCTCCTCCTTCACATTCTCCCGCAACTGGGGGTGCGAGGAAAAGGCTCAGAATTCCGAGCCCACCCGCTGGCGGTGATGCAGGGGCAGTCTGGAGCGACTGCTGATGCTGACATCTGGTCCGGACTGAAGGACCTGACAACGATTACGGACATGTCGTCTACTGTCCACTGCATATGATTCTCTCAACATTGATAGAATGGTGGAGGATTATATGAGTGACCGCATCCAAGTAGGCACGTCACACAGTCCGTACTTATACTGGCAGGAAAAAGAGGCAATTTGGAGGCCCTTGCACAAACTGGCTTTATTCTACCTAAGTTGCCCCTCCCACAAGTGTGTACTCCGAAAGAGTGTTTAGTGCCGCCGCTCACCTTGTCAGCAATCGGCGTACGAGGTTACATCCAGAAAATGTGGAGAAGATGATGTTCATTAAAATGAATTATAATCAATTCCTCCGCGGAGACATTGACCAGCAGCAATTGCCTCCACAAAGTACACAGGGAGCTGAGATGGTGGATTCCAGTGGGGACGAATTGATAATCTGTGAGGAGGGGGATGTACACGGTGATATATCGGAGGGTGAAGATGAGGTGGACATCTTGCCTCTGTAGAGCCAGTTTGTGCAAGGAGAGATTAATTGCTTCTTTTTTGGGGGGGGTCCAAACCAACCCGTCATATCAGTCACAGTCGTGTGGCAGACCCTGTCACTGAAATGATGGGTTGGTTAAAGTGTGCATGTCCTGTTTTGTTTATACAACATAAGGGTGGGTGGGAGGGCCCAAGGATAATTCCATCTTGCACCTCTTTTTTCTTTTCTTTTTCTTTGCATCATGTGCTGATTGGGGAGGGTTTTTTGGAAGGGACATCCTGCGTGACACTGCAGTGCCACTCCTAGATGGGCCCGGTGTTTGTGTCGGCCACTAGGGTCGCTAATCTTACTCACCACAGCTACCTCATTGCGCCTCTTTTTTTCTTTGCGTCATGTGCTGTTTGGGGAGGGTTTTTTGGAAGGGACATCCTGCGTGACACTGCAGTGCCACTCCTAGATGTGCCCGGTGTTTGTGTCGGCCACTAGGGTCGCTAATCTTACTCACACAGTCAGCTACCTCATTGCGCCTCTTTTTTTTCTTTGCGTCATGTGCTGTTTGGGGAGGGTTTTTTTGGAAGGGCCATCCTGCGTGACACTGCAGTGCCACTCCTAGATGGGCCCGGTGTTTGTGTCGGCCACTAGGGTCGCTTATCTTACTCACACAGCGACCTCGGTGCAAATTTTAGGACTAAAAATAATATTGTGAGGTGTGATGTGTTCAGAATAGGCTGAAAATGAGTGTAAATTATGTTTTTTGAGGTTAATAATACTTTGGGATCAAAATTACCCCCAAATTCTATGATTTAAGCTGTTTTTTAGTGTTTTTTGAAAAAAACACCCGAATCCAAAACACACCCGAATCCGACAAAAAAAATTCGGTGAGGTTTTGCCAAAACGCGTTCGAACCCAAAACACGGCCGCGGAACCGAACCCAAAACCAAAACACAAAACCCGAAAAATTTCAGGCGCTCATCTCTAACAGCAACTGGGGGCACAGCAATTGGGGGCACAGCAACTAGGGGCACTGCTACAATGGGCACAGTAACTGGGGGCACTGCTATAATGAGCACAGATAGGGGGCACAGCAACTGGGGGCACAACTACAGGGGTCACAACTACTGGGGGCACAACTACTGGGGTCACAACTACGGGGGTCACAACTACTGGGGGCACCTGCTCCATCCTCCCAGCCAGCAGCAGCACTCTCCCCTGTCTGTGCTAACGTCTTTCCGCGTCAGCGAGTGCATAATATTCATTCATTTCTCTCTATTACTCTATTTCTCTATTTCTCTCTCTCTCTCTCTCTCTCTCTCTCTCTCTCTCTCTCTCGCTCTCTCTCTCTCTCGCTCTCTCTCTCTCTCCTCCTGTGGATTACTTTATTTGTAAGTATAATTTAAATTTTTACAGGTACCGGCCCTATTGGATTCTACTGGACAAGTGGACGTGATCGGCGTGGGATGTAGGTAAGTATGTGTGAGTGTGTAAGTGTGTTTTAATAAATTTTTACTTTCACGGTGTGTTGTGTTTTTATTTGGGTATTTTTTGTTGTTGTAGAACTACAGGTACCAGCGGGCCCGTTATTTCCCCGCATGCTGGCACTTGAGGTTCTCCAAGTACCAGGCGGGGGAGGCTTGCTGGGCCTTGTAGGTCCACAACAAAAAACAATATTCTTTTTTATACACACTTATCGCTATCAGCCTGGCACCCACCGCCCAGGGGTGCTGGGGATAGCCTCGGGCTTCACCCCTGGCCCTTGGGTGTCTGGAGGGGGGGGGGTCCCCACTCCTCCAGGGAACCCCACCCAGGGGTGACAAGTTGGGGGGGGGGTAATGCCACGGCCGCAGGGACCTACATAAATGTGTCCCCCGGCTGTGGCATTATGTCCCTGGCTAGTGGAGCCTGGTGCTGGTTATGGGGGACCCCTACATCTTTTGTCCCCCGTATTTTTGGAACCAGGACCGGACGAAGAGCCCGGTGCTGGTTGTCTAAATACGGGGAACCCCTGTCCAATTTTTTCCCAGTATTTAAACAACCAGGACCGGCTCAAAGAGCCCGAGGCTGGTTATACTTAGGAGGGGGGACCTCACGCATTTTTTTTTTAACCCATTCAGACCCTTCTCCATTAAGTTAATGGAAGCCCTGGACAACAGAATTGCATTCATGTCCTCCTCCCACTCCCTTCCCAAACACTAATTTTTATTTTTTTCTATAAAAATGTACAATATATCACAAGTATGATGAGCAGGCAGGCAGCGGGCATTGGCGGCATCGGACTGAGGTGCAAATTAGTGGTGGAGGGCTGGTGGGCGAGTTTGTAAACCATTGGCGGTGGCATCAGCTCAGAGGCAGTAGCGGGCATTGGCTCGGTTGTGGTAGGGGTCATCAGCAGGATATGGCGGACATTATGACTGTAGTGCCTCACCAGCCTCTGACCTCACAGCACGCCACTGCTGTACACAGTACACACAATATAGAGGAGACCTGCGGAAGTGCAGTATCACATATACATACACTGATCTCCTCACAGACAGCACTGAGGGGGTATAAGGGTATACAGCAGACAGCACTGGGGGGGGGGGCAGGGGGTATAAGGGTATACAGCAGACAGCACTGAGGGGGGCAGGGGGTATAAGGGTATACAGCAGACAGCACTGAGGGGGCAGGGGGTATAAGGGTATACAGCAGACAGCACTGAGGGGGCAGGGGGTATAAGAGTATACAGCAGACAGCACTGAGGGGGCAGGGGGTATAAGGGTATACAGCAGACAGCACTGGGGGGGGGGGGCAGGGGGTATAAGGGTATACAGCAGACAGCACTGAGGGGGGCAGGGGGTATAAGGGTATACAGCAGACAGCACTGGGGGGGGCAGGGGGTATAAGGGTATACAGCAGACAGCACTGAGGGGGGCTGGGGGTATAAGGGTATACAGCAGACAGCACTGGGGGGGGGCAGGGGGTATAAGGGTATACAGCAGACAGCACTGAGGGGGCAGGGGGTATAAGAGTATACAGCAGACAGCACTGAGGGGGCAGGGGGTATAAGGGTATACAGCAGACAGCACTGAGGGGGGCAGGGGGTATAAGGGTATACAGCAGACAGCACTGGGGGGGCAGGGGGTATAAGGGTATACAGCAGACAGCACTGAGGGGGCAGGGGGTATAAGGGTATACAGCAGACAGCACTGAGGGGGGCAGGGGGTATAAGGGTATACAGCAGACAGCACTGAGGGGGGCAGGGGGTATAAGGGTATACAGCAGACAGCACTGAGGGGGGCAGGGGGTATAAGGGTATACAGCAGACAGCACTGAGGGGGCAGCGGATATAAGGGTATACAGCAGACAGCACTGAGGGGGCAGGGGGTATAAGAGTATACAGCAGACAGCACTGAGGGGGCAGGGGGTATAAGGGTATACAGCAGACAGCACTGAGGGGGCAGGGGGTATAAGGGTATACAGCAGACAGCACTGAGGGGGGCAGGGGGTATAAGGGTATACAGCAGACAGCACTGAGGGGGGCAGGGGGTATAAGGGTATACAGCAGACAGCACTGAGGGGGGCAGGGGGTATAAGGGTATACAGCAGACAGCACTGAGGGGGCAGGGGGTATAAGGGTATACAGCAGACAGCACTGAGGGGGGCAGGGGGTATTAGAGTATACAGCAGACAGCACTGAGGGGGGCAGGGGGTATAAGAGTATACAGCAGACAGCACTGAGGGGGCAGGGGGTATAAGGGTATACAGCAGACAGCACTGAGGGGGCAGGGGGTATAAGAGTATACAGCAGACAGCACTGAGGGGGCAGGGGGTATAAGAGTATACAGCAGACAGCACTGAGGGGGCAGGGGGTATAAGGGTATACAGCAGACAGCACTGAGGGGGCAGGGGGTATAAGGGTTTACAGCAGACAGCACTGAGGGGGCAGGGGGTATAAGAGTATACAGCAGACAGCACTGAGGGGGCAGGGGGTATAAGGGTATACAGCAGACAGCACTGAGGGGGGCAGGGGGTATAAGGGTATACAGCAGACAGCACTGAGGGGGCAGGGGGTATAAGGGTATACAGCAGACAGCACTGAGGGGGGCAGGGGGTATAAGGGTATACAGCAGACAGCACTGAGGGGGGCAGGGGGTATAAGGGTATACAGCAGACAGCACTGAGGGGGGCAGGGGGTATAAGGGTATACAGCAGACAGGACTGTACACAATACACACAATATAGAGGAGACCTGTGGAATTGGGCGCTGTGCACGTACGTACAGGGCCACACATATACAGCACGGCCCGGTATACAGTCAGCACATCGCGTGGACGGCGTGATCTCTGCCCTGCGATGTTGGACACTAATATGATCAGACCCAGATTATATTGCAGATGGATTAATGATAAATGTCCCTCAGTACACAGAACAGGAGGAATATTTGCAGGCAGCGAGTGTATAGGACACAGAGCGATGATCAGTATACGGCTGGCGTATGTGTATTTCTTCCCACTAGTGTAAGACAGTGACATCCCGGAGTCTCTGCAGCCATCTATGGAATCTAATGGAGTTATTACAGATTCCTGAGAGTATGAGCTGTGTTCCCCTCTCTCCATGTATGGTCTGTCCCAAACCCCAATCCCTCCCGACAGGGGAACATACAAAATGCCCAAATATGGGCTGTCTCCTCTCCCGCTGAGGAACATTCCCAGCATCAACTGAGGATGAAAAGCAGAGAAATGTGTTTACCGTATATTACACACAGAGACAGCGCACTCTGCTGGGGAATACGTGTATTACTATGTGTTATATACTGCACCACTATACATATATAGGGAACCCAACAGTATAACCACCGGATGTGTGTATTACTATGTGTTATATACTGCACCCACTATACAGATATAGAGAACCCACCAGTATGTAATAACCACCGGATGGGTGTATTACTATGTGTTATATACTGCACCCCCCTATACAGATATAGAGAACCCACCAGCATGTAATAACCACCGGATGGGTGTATTACTATGTGTTATATACTGCACCCCCTATACAGATATAGAGAGCCCACCAGTATGTAATAACCACCGGATGGGTGTATTACTATGTGTTATATACTGCACCCCCTATACAGATATAGAGAACCCACCAGTATGTAATAACAACCGGATGGGTGTATTAATATGTGTTATATACTGCACCCACTATACAGATATAGGGAACCCAACAGTAAAACAACCACCGGATGGGTGTATTACTATGTGTTATATACTGCACCCACTATACAGATATAGAGAACCCACCAGTATGTAATAACCACCGGATGGGTGTATTACTATGTGTTATGTACTGCACCCCCTATACAAATATAGGGAGCCCACCAGCATGTAATAACCACCGGATGTGTGTATTACAGGTTGAGTATCCCATATCCAAATATTCCGAAATACGGAATATTCCGAAATACGGACTTTTTTGAGTGAGACTGAGATAGTGAAATCTTTGTATTTTGATGGCTCAATGTACACAAACTTTGTTTAATACACAAATTTATTAAAAATATTGTATTAAATGACCTTTAGGCTGTGTGTATATGGTGTATATGAAACATAAATGAATTGTGTAAATGTACACACACTTTGTTTAATGCTCAAAGTTAAAAAAATATTGTCTAAAATGACCTTCAGGCTGTGTGTACAAGGTGTATATGTAACATAAATGCATTCTGTGCTTATATTTAGGTCCCATCACCATGATATCTCATTATGGTATGCAATTATTCCAAAATACGGAAAAATCCGATATCCAAAATACCTCTGGTCCCAAGCATTTTGGATAAGGGATACTCAACCTGTACTATGTGTTATATACTGCACCCCCTATACAGATATAGAGAACCCACCAGCATGTAATAACCACCGGATGGGTGTATTACTATGTGTGATATACTGCTCCCCCTATACAAATATAGGGAACCCACCAGTATGTAATAACCACCGGATGGGTGTATTACTATGTGTTATATACTGCACCCGTTATACAAATATAGGAACCCACCAGCATGTAATAACCACCGGAGGGGTGTATTACTATGTGTTATATACTGCACCTCCTATATAGATATAGGGAACCCACCAGTATGTAATAACCACTGGATGGGTGTATTACTATGTGTTATATACTGCACCCACTATACAGATATAGAGAACACACCAGTATGTAATAACCACCGGATGGGTGTATTACTATGTGTTATATACTGCACCCCCTGTACAGATATAGGGAACCCACCAGCATGTAATAACCACCGGATGGATGTATTACTATGTGTTATATACTGCACCCCGTATACAGATATAGGGAACCCAACAGTATGTAATAACCACCGGATGGGTGTATTACTATGTGTTATAAACTGCACCTCCTATACAGATATAGGGAACCCAACAGTATGTAATAACCACCGGATGGGTGTATTACTATGTGTTATATACTGCACCCGTTATACAAATATAGGAACCAACCAGCATGTAATAACCACCGGATGGGTGTATTACAATGTGTTATATACTGAGCCCCCTATACAGATATAGGGAACCCACCAGTATGTAATAACCACCGGATGGGTGTATTACTATGTGTTATATACTGCACCCCCTATACAGGTATAGGGAACCCACCAGTATGTAATAACCACCGGATGGGTGTATTACTATGTGTTATATACTGCACCCCCTATACAGATATAGGGAACCCACCAGCATGTAATATCCACCGGATGGGTGTATTACTATGTGTTATATACTGCACCCCGTATACAAATATAGGGAACCCAACAGTATGTAATAACCACCGGATGGGTGTATTACTATGTGTTATATTCTGCGTCCCCTTTACAGATATAGGGGAACCCACCAGTATGTAATAACCATCGAATGGGTGTATTACTATGTGTTATATACTGCACTTCCTGTACAGATATAGGGAACCCACCAGCATGTAATAACCACCGGATGGGTGTATTACTATGTGTTATATACTGCACCCCCTATACAGATATAGGGAACCCACCAGCATGTAATAACCACTGGATGGGTGTACTACTATGTGTTATATTCTGCGTCCCCTTTACAGATATAGGGGAACCCACCAGTATGAAATAACCACCGAATGGGTGTATTACTATGTGTTATATACTGCTACTACCCCTATACAAATATAGAGAACCCACCAGTATGTAATAACCACTGGATGAGTGTATTACTATGTGTTATATACTGCACCCCTATACAGATATAGGGAACCCACCAGTATGTAATAACCACTGGATGAGTGTATTACTATGTGTTATATACTGCACAACCTATACAGATATAGGGAACCCACCAGCATGTAATAACCACCGGATGGGTGTATTACTATGTGTTATATACTGCACCCCCTACACAGATAAAGGGAACCCACCAGCATGTAATAACCACTGGATGGGTGTATTACTATGTGTTATATTATGCGTCCCCTATACAGATATAGGGGAATCCACCAGTATGTAATAACCACCGGATGGGTGTATTACTATGTGTTATATACTGCACCCCCTATACAGATATAGGGAAACCCACCAGTATGTAATAACCACCGGATGGGTGTATTACTATGTGTTATATACTGCACCCTCTATACAGATATAGAGAACCCACCAGTATGTAATAACCACCGGAAGGGTGTATTACTATGTGTTATATACTGCACCCCCTATACAGATATAGGGAACCCACCAGTATGTAATAGCCACCGGATGGGTGAATTACTATGTGTTATATACTGTACCCACTATACAGATATAGAGAACCCAACAGTATAACCACCGGATGGATGCATTACTATGTGTTATATACTGCACCCCCTGTACAGATATAGGCAACCCACCAGCATGTAATAACCACCGGATGGGTGTATTACTATGTGTTATATACTGAGCCCCCTATACAGATATAGGGAACCCACCACCATTTAATAACCACCGGATGGGTGTATTACTGTGTGTTATATACTGCACCCCCTATACAGATATAGGGAACCCACCAGTATGTAATAACCACCGGATGGGTGTATTACTATGTGTTATATACTGCACCACCTATACAGATATAGGGTACCCACCAGTATGTAATAACCACCGGATGGATGTATTACTATGTGTTATATACTGTACCTCCTATACATATATATGAACCCACCAGTATGTAATAACCACCGGATGGGTGTATTACTATGTGTTATATACTGCACCCGTTATACAAATATAGGAACCCACCAGCATGTAATAACCACCGGATGGGTGTATTACAATGTGTTATATACTGAGCCCCCTATACAGATATAGGGAACCCACCAGCATGTAATAACTACCGGATGGGTGTATTACTATGTGTTATATACTGCACCCCCCTATGCAGATATAGGGAACCCACCAGTATGTAATAACCACCGGATGGGTGTATTGCTATGTGTTATATACTGCACCACCTATACAGATATAGGGAACCCACCAGTATGTAATAACCACTGGATGAGTGTATTACTATGTGTTATATACTGCACCCCCTATACAGATATAGGGAACCCACCAGCATGTAATAACCACCGGATGGGTGTATTACTATGTGTTATATACTACACCCCGTACACAGATATAGGGAACCCACCAGCATGTAATAACCACTGGATGGGTGTATTACTATGTGTTATATTCTGCGTCCCCTACACAGATATAGGGGAACCCACCAGTATGTAATAACCACCGGATGGGTGTATTACTATGTGTTATATACTGCACCCCCTATACAGATATAGGGAACCCACCAGTATGTAATAACCACTGGATGGGTGTATTACTATGTGTTATATACTGCACCCCCTATACAGATATAGGGAACCCACCAGCATGTAATAACCACCGGATGGGTGTATTACTATGTGTTATATACGGCACTTCCTGTATAGATATAGGGAACCCACCAGCATGTAATAACCACCGGATGGGTGTATTACTATGTGTTATATACTGCACCCCCTATACAGATATAGGGAACCCACCAGTATGTAATAACCATCGGATGGGTGTATTACTATGTGTTATATACTGCACCCCCTATACAGATATAGGGAACCCACCAGCATGTAATAACCACCGGATGGGTGTATTACTATGTGTTATATACTGCACCCCCTATACAGATATAGGGAATCCACCAGTATGTAATAACCACCGGATGGGTGTATTACTATGTGTTATATACTGCACCCCCTATACAGATATAGGGAACCCACCAGTATGTAATAACCACCGGATGGGTGTATTACTATGTGTTATATACTGCACCCTCTATACAGATATAGAGAACCCACCAGTATGTAATAACCACCGGAAGGGTGTATTACTATGTGTTATATACTGCTCCCCCTATACAGATATAGGGAACCCACCAGTATGTAATAGCCACCGGATGGGTGAATTACTATGTGTTATATACTGTACCCACTATACAGATATAGAGAACCCAACAGTATAACCACCGGATGGATGCATTACTATGTGTTATATACTGCACCCCCTGTACAGATATAGGCAACCCACCAGCATGTAATAACCACCGGATGGGTGTATTACTATGTGTTATATACCGAGCCCCCTATACAGATATAGGGAAACCACCACCATTTAATAACCACCGGATGGGTGTATTACTGTGTGTTATATACTGCACCCCCTATACAGATATAGGGAACCCACCAGTATGTAATAACCACCGGATGGATGTATTACTATGTGTTATATACTGTACCTCCTATACATATATATGAACCCACCAGTATGTAATAACCACCGGATGGGTGTATTACTATGTGTTATATACTGCACCCGTTATACAAATATAGGAACCCACCAGCATGTAATAACCACCGGATGGGTGTATTACAATGTGTTATATACTGAGCCCCCTATGCAGATATAGGGAACCCACCAGTATGTAATAACCACCGGATGGGTGTATTGCTATGTGTTATATACTGCACCACCTATACAGATATAGGGAACCCACCAGTATGTAATAACCACTGGATGAGTGTATTACTATGTGTTATATACTGCACCCCCTATACAGATATAGGGAACCCACCAGCATGTAATAACCACCGGATGGGTGTACTACTATGTGTTATATACTGCACCCCGTACACAGATATAGGGAACCCACCAGCATGTAATAACCACTGGATGGGTGTATTACTATGTGTTATATTCTGCGTCCCCTACACAGATATAGGGGAACCCACCAGTATGTAATAACCACCGGATGGGTGTATTACTATGTGT
The DNA here is from genome assembly GCF_028390025.1 of Pseudophryne corroboree. NCBI lineage: Eukaryota > Metazoa > Chordata > Amphibia > Anura > Myobatrachidae > Pseudophryne > Pseudophryne corroboree. The sequence continues at coordinate 15,634 of NW_026967922.1, forward strand.
TATATACTGCACCCCCTATACAGATATAGGGAACCCACCAGTATGTAATAACCACCGGATGGGTGTATTACTATGTGTTATATACTGCTCCCGCTGTACAGATATAGGGAACCCACCAGCATGTAATAACCACGGGATGGGTGTATTACTATGTGTTATATACTGCACCCCCTATACAGATATAGGGAACCCACCAGTATGTAATAACCACTGGATGAGTGTATTACTATGTGTTATATACTGCACAACCTATACAGATATAGGGAACCCACCAGCATGTAATAACCACCGGATGGGTGTATTACTATGTGTTATATACTACACCCCCCTACACAGATATAGGGAACCCACCAGCATGTAATAACCACTGGATGGGTGTATTACTATGTGTTATATTCTGCGTCCCCTATACAGATATAGGGAACCCACCAGCATGTAATAACCACCGGATGGGTGTATTACTATGTGTTATATACTGCACCCGTTATACAAATATAGGAACCCACCAGTATGTAATAACCACCGGATGGGTGTATTACTATGTGTTATATACTGCACCACCTATACAGATATAGGGTACCCACCAGTATGTAATAACCACCGGATGGATGTATTACTATGTGTTATATACTGTACCTCCTATACATATATATGAACCCACCAGTATGTAATAACCACCGGATGGGTGTATTACTATGTGTTATATACTGCACCCGTTATACAAATATAGTAACCCACCAGCATGTAATAACCACCGGATGGGTGTATTACAATGTGTTATATACTGAGCCCCCTATACAGATATAGGGCACCCACCAGCATGTAATAACTACCGGATGGGTGTATTACTATGTGTTATATACTGCACCCCCTATGCAGATATAGGGAACCCACCAGTATGTAATAACCACCGGATGGGTGTATTGCTATGTGTTATATACTGCACCACCTATACAGATATAGGGAACCCACCAGTATGTAATAACCACTGGATGAGTGTATTACTATGTGTTATATACTGCACCCCCTATACAGATATAGGGAACCCACCAGCATGTAATAACCACTGGATGGGTGTATTACTATGTGTTATATTCTGCGTCCCCTACACAGATATAGGGGAACCCACCAGTATGTAATAACCACCGGATGGGTGTATTACTATGTGTTATATACTGCACCCCCTATACAGATATAGGGAACCCACCAGTATGTAATAACCACTGGATGGGTGTATTACTATGTGTTATATACTGCACCCCCTATACAGATATAGGGAACCCACCAGCATGTAATAACCACCGGATGGGTGTATTACTATGTGTTATATACTGCACCCCCTATACAGATATAGGGAATCCATCAGTATGTAATAACCACCGGATGGGTGTATTACTATGTGTTATATACTGCACCCCCTATACCGATATAGGGAACCCACCAGTATGTAATAACCACCGGATGGGTGTATTACTATGTGTTATATACTGCACCCCCTATACAGATATAGGGAACCCACCAGTAAGTAATAACCACCGGATGGGTGTATTACTATGTGTTATATACTGCACCCCCTATACAGATATAGGGAATCCACTAGAGATGAGCGGGTTCGGTTTCTCTGAAACCGAACCCGCACGAACTTCATGTTTTTTTCACGGGTCCGAGCAGACTCGGATCCTCCCGCCTTGCTCGGTTAACCCGAGCGCGCCCGAACGTCATCATGACGCTGTCGGATTCTCGCGAGACTCGGATTCTATATAAGGAGCCGCGCGTCGCCGCCATTTTCACACGTGCATTGAGATTGATAGGGAGAGGACGTGGCTGGCGTCCTCTCCATTAGAAATTAGATTAGAAGAGAGAGAGAGATTGTGCAGAGTCAGACAGAGTTTACCACAGTGACCAGTGCAGTTGTTGTTAGTTAACTTTTATTTATTTTAATATATCCGTTCTCTGCTATATCCGTTCTCTGCCTGAAAAAAAACGATACACAGCAGCAGCCAGTCACACAGTGTGACTCAGTCTGTGTGCACTCAGCTCAGCCCAGTGTGCTGCACATCAATGTATAAAAGGCAAAGCTTATAATAATTGTGGGGGAGACTGGGGAGCACTGCAGGTTGTTATAGCAGGAGCCCCCAGGAGTACATAATATTATATTAATTTAAAATTAAACAGTGCACACTTTTGCTGCAGGAGTGCCACTGCCAGTGTGACTAGTGGTGACCAGTGCCTGACCACCAGTATAGTAGTATATTGTTGTATGTATTGTATACTATCTCTTTATCAACCAGTCTATATTAGCAGCAGACACAGTACAGTGCGGTAGTTCACGGCTGTGGCTACCTCTGTGTCGGCACTCGGCAGCCCGTCCATAATTGTATATACCACCTAACCGTGGTTTTTTTTTCTTTCTTTATAGTCATACTAGTTACGAGTATACTATCTCTTTATCAACCAGTCTATATTAGCAGCAGACACAGTACAGTGCGGTAGTTCACGGCTGTGGCTACCTCTGTGTCGGCAGTCGGAACTCGGCAGGCAGTCCGTCCATCCATAATTGTATTACAATATATACCACCTAACCGTGGTATTTTTTTTTCTTTCTTTATACCGTCGTCATAGTGTCATACTAGTTGTTACGAGTATACTACTATCTCTTTATCAACCAGTGTACAGTGCGGTAGTTCACGGCTGTGGCTACCTCTGTGTCGGCAGTCGGCAGGCAGTCCGTCCATCCATAATTGTATTATTATTATAATATATACCACCTAACCGTGGTTTTTTTTTCATTCTTTATACCGTCGTCATAGTGTCATACTAGTTGTTACGAGTATACTACTATCTCTTTATCAACCAGTGTACAGTGCGGTAGTTCACGGCTGTGGCTACCTCTGTGTCGGCAGTCGGCAGGCAGTCCGTCCATCCATAATTGTATTATTATTATAATATATACCACCTAACCGTGGTTTTTTTTTTCATTCTTTATACCGTCGTCATAGTGTCATACTAGTTGTTACGAGTATACTACTATCTCTTTATCAACCAGTGTACAGTGCGGTAGTTCACGGCTGTGGCTACCTCTGTGTCGGCAGTCGGCAGGCAGTCCGTCCATCCATAATTGTATTATTATTATAATATATACCACCTAACCGTGGTTTTTTTTTCATTCTTTATACCGTCGTCATAGTGTCATACTAGTTGTTACGAGTATACTACTATCTCTTTATCAACCAGTGTACAGTGCGGTAGTTCACGGCTGTGGCTACCTCTGTGTCGGCAGTCGGCAGGCAGTCCGTCCATCCATAATTGTATTATTATTATAATATATACCACCTAACCGTGGTTTTTTTTTCATTCTTTATACCGTCGTCATAGTGTCATACTAGTTGTTACGAGTATACTACTATCTCTTTATCAACCAGTGTACAGTGCGGTAGTTCACGGCTGTGGCTACCTCTGTGTCGGCAGTCGGCAGGCAGTCCGTCCATCCATAATTGTATTATTATTATAATATATACCACCTAACCGTGGTTTTTTTTTCATTCTTTATACCGTCGTCATAGTGTCATACTAGTTGTTACGAGTATACTACTATCTCTTTATCAACCAGTGTACAGTGCGGTAGTTCACGGCTGTGGCTACCTCTGTGTCGGCAGTCGGCAGGCAGTCCGTCCATCCATAATTGTATTATTATTATAATATATACCACCTAACCGTGGTTTTTTTTTCATTCTTTATACCGTCGTCATAGTGTCATACTAGTTGTTACGAGTATACTACTATCTCTTTATCAACCAGTGTACAGTGCGGTAGTTCACGGCTGTGGCTACCTCTGTGTCGGCAGTCGGCAGGCAGTCCGTCCATCCATAATTGTATTATTATTATAATATATACCACCTAACCGTGGTTTTTTTTTCATTCTTTATACCGTTGTCATAGTGTCATACTAGTTGTTACGAGTATACTACTATCTCTTTATCAACCAGTGTACAGTGCGGTAGTTCACGGCTGTGGCTACCTCTGTGTCGGCAGTCGGCAGGCAGTCCGTCCATCCATAATTGTATTATTATTATAATATATACCACCTAACCGTGGTTTTTTTTTCATTCTTTATACCGTCGTCATAGTGTCATACTAGTTGTTACGAGTATACTACTATCTCTTTATCAACCAGTGTACAGTGCGGTAGTTCACGGCTGTGGCTACCTCTGTGTCGGCAGTCGGCAGGCAGTCCGTCCATCCATAATTGTATTATTATTATAATATATACCACCTAACCGTGGTTTTTTTTTCATTCTTTATACCGTCGTCATAGTGTCATACTAGTTGTTACGAGTATACTACTATCTCTTTATCAACCAGTGTACAGTGCGGTAGTTCACGGCTGTGGCTACCTCTGTGTCGGCAGTCGGCAGGCAGTCCGTCCATCCATAATTGTATTATTATTATAATATATACCACCTAACCGTGGTTTTTTTTTCATTCTTTATACCGTCGTCATAGTGTCATACTAGTTGTTACGAGTATACTACTATCTCTTTATCAACCAGTGTACAGTGCGGTAGTTCACGGCTGTGGCTACCTCTGTGTCGGCAGTCGGCAGGCAGTCCGTCCATCCATAATTGTATTATTATTATAATATATACCACCTAACCGTGGTTTTTTTTTCATTCTTTATACCGTCGTCATAGTGTCATACTAGTTGTTACGAGTATACTACTATCTCTTTATCAACCAGTGTACAGTGCGGTAGTTCACGGCTGTGGCTACCTCTGTGTCGGCAGTCGGCAGGTATCCAATACTAGTATCCAATCCATCCATCTCCATTGTTTACCTGAGGTGCCTTTTAGTTCTGCCTATAAAATATGGAGAACAAAAAAGTTGAGGTTCCAAAATTAGGGAAAGATCAAGATCCACTTCCACCTCGTGCTGAAGCTGCTGCCACTAGTCATGGCCGAGACGATGAAATGCCAGCAACGTCGTCTGCCAAGGCCGATGCCCAATGTCATAGTACAGAGCATGTCAAATCCAAAACACCAAATATCAGAAAAAAAAGGACTCCAAAACCTAAAATAAAATTGTCGGAGGAGAAGCGTAAACTTGCCAATATGCCATTTACCACACGGAGTGGCAAGGAACGGCTGAGGCCCTGGCCTATGTTCATGGCTAGTGGTTCAGCTTCACATGAGGATGGAAGCACTCAGCCTCTCGCTAGAAAACTGAAAAGACTCAAGCTGGCAAAAGCACCGCAAAGAACTGTGCGTTCTTCGAAATCCCAAATCCACAAGGAGAGTCCAATTGTGTCGGTTGCGATGCCTGACCTTCCCAACACTGGAGGTGAAGAGCATGCGCCTTCCACCATTTGCACGCCCCCTGCAAGTGCTGGAAGGAGCACCCGCAGTCCAGTTCCTGATAGTCAGATTGAAGATGTCAGTGTTGAAGTACACCAGGATGAGGAGGATATGGGTGTTGCTGGCGCTGGGGAGGAAATTGACCAGGAGGATTCTGATGGTGAGGTGGTTTGTTTAAGTCAGGCACCCGGGGAGACACCTGTTGTCCGTGGGAGGAATATGGCCGTTGACATGCCAGGTGAAAATACCAAAAAAATCAGCTCTTCGGTGTGGAGGTATTTCACCAGAAATGCGGACAACAGGTGTCAAGCCGTGTGTTCCCTTTGTCAAGCTGTAATAAGTAGGTTTAAGGACGTTAACCACCTCGGAACATCCTCCCTTATACGTCACCTGCAGCGCATTCATAATAAGTCAGTGACAAGTTCAAAAACTTTGGGTGACAGCGGAAGCAGTCCACTGACCAGTAAATCCCTTCCTCTTGTAACCAAGCTCACGCAAACCACCCCACCAACTCCCTCAGTGTCAATTTCCTCCTTCCCCAGGAATGCCAATAGTCCTGCAGGCCATGTCACTGGCAAGTCTGACGAGTCCTCTCCTGCCTGGGATTCCTCCGATGCATCCTTGCGTGTAACGCCTACTGCTGCTGGCGCTGCTGTTGTTGCCGCTGGGAGTCGATGGTCATCCCAGAGGGGAAGTCGTAAGCCCACTTGTACTACTTCCAGTAAGCAATTGACTGTTCAACAGTCCTTTGCGAGGAAGATGAAATATCACAGCAGTCATCCTACTGCAAAGCGGATAACTGAGGCCTTGGCATCCTGGGTGGTGAGAAACGTGGTTCCGGTATCCATCATTACTGCAGAGCCAACTAGAGACTTGTTGGAGGTACTGTGTCCCCGGTACCAAATACCATCTAGGTTCCATTTCTCTAGGCAGGCGATACCGAAAATGTACACAGACCTCAGAAAAAGAGTCACCAGTGTCCTAAAAAATGCAGCTGTACCCAATGTCCACTTAACCACGGACATGTGGACAAGTGGAGCAGGGCAGGGTCAGGACTATATGACTGTGACAGCCCACTGGGTAGATGTATGGACTCCCGCCGCAAGAAACAGCAGCGGCGGCACCAGTAGCAGCATCTCGCAAACGCCAACTCTTTCCTAGGCAGGCTACGCTTTGTATCACCGCTTTCCAGAATACGCACACAGCTGAAAACCTCTTACGGCAACTGAGGAAGATCATCGCGGAATGGCTTACCCCAATTGGACTCTCCTGTGGATTTGTGGCATCGGACAACGCCAGCAATATTGTGTGTGCATTAAATCTGGGCCAATTCCAGCACGTCCCATGTTTTGCACATACCTTGAATTTGGTGGTGCAGAATTTTTTAAAAAACGACAGGGGCGTGCAAGAGATGCTGTCGGTGGCCAGAAGAATTGCGGGACACTTTCGGCGTACAGGCACCACGTACAGAAAACTGGAGCACCACCAAAAACTACTGAACCTGCCCTGCCATCATCTGAAGCAAGAAGTGGTAACGAGGTGGAATTCAACCCTCTATATGCTTCAGAGGTTGGAGGAGCAGCAAAAGGCCATTCAAGCCTATACAATTGAGCACGATATAGTAGGTGGAATGCACCTGTCTCAAGTGCAGTGGAGAATGATTTCAACGTTGTGCAAGGTTCTGATGCCCTTTGAACTTGCCACACGTGAAGTCAGTTCAGACACTGCCAGCCTGAGTCAGGTCATTCCCCTCATCAGGCTTTTGCAGAAGAAGCTGGAGGCATTGAAGAAGGAGCTAACACGGAGCGATTCCGCTAGGCATGTGGGACTTGTGGATGCAGCCCTTAATTCGCTTAACAAGGATTCACGGGTGGTCAATCTGTTGAAATCAGAGCACTACATTTTGGCCACCGTGCTCGATCCTAGATTTAAAGCCTACCTTGGATCTCTCTTTCCGGCAGACACAGGTCTGCTGGGGTTGAAAGACCTGCTGGTGACAAAATTGTCAAGTCAAGCGGAACGCAACCTGTCAACATCTCCTCCTTCACATTCTCCCGCAACTGGGGGTGCGAGGAAAAGGCTCAGAATTCCGAGCCCACCCGCTGGCGGTGATGCAGGGCAGTCTGGAGCGACTGCTGATGCTGACATCTGGTCCGGACTGAAGGACCTGACAACGATTACGGACATGTCGTCTACTGTCACTGCATATGATTCTCTCAACATTGATAGAATGGTGGAGGATTATATGAGTGACCGCATCCAAGTAGGCACGTCACACAGTCCGTACTTATACTGGCAGGAAAAAGAGGCAATTTGGAGGCCCTTGCACAAACTGGCTTTATTCTACCTAAGTTGCCCTCCCACAAGTGTGTACTCCGAAAGAGTGTTTAGTGCCGCCGCTCACCTTGTCAGCAATCGGCGTACGAGGTTACATCCAGAAAATGTGGAGAAGATGATGTTCATTAAAATGAATTATAATCAATTCCTCCGCGGAGACATTGACCAGCAGCAATTGCCTCCACAAAGTACACAGGGAGCTGAGATGGTGGATTCCAGTGGGGACGAATTGATAATCTGTGAGGAGGGGGATGTACACGGTGATATATCGGAGGGTGAAGATGAGGTGGACATCTTGCCTCTGTAGAGCCAGTTTGTGCAAGGAGAGATTAATTGCTTCTTTTTTGGGGGGGTCCAAACCAACCCGTCATATCAGTCACAGTCGTGTGTGCAGACCCTGTCACTGAAATGATGGGTTGGTTAAAGTGTGCATGTCCTGTTTTGTTTATACAACATAAGGGTGGGTGGGAGGGCCCAAGGATAATTCCATCTTGCACCTCTTTTTTCTTTTCTTTTTCTTTGCATCATGTGCTGATTGGGGAGGGTTTTTTGGAAGGGACATCCTGCGTGACACTGCAGTGCCACTCCTAGATGGGCCCGGTGTTTGTGTCGGCCACTAGGGTCGCTAATCTTACTCACACAGCTACCTCATTGCGCCTCTTTTTTTCTTTGCGTCATGTGCTGTTTGGGGAGGGTTTTTTGGAAGGGACATCCTGCGTGACACTGCAGTGCCACTCCTAGATGTGCCCGGTGTTTGTGTCGGCCACTAGGGTCGCTAATCTTACTCACACAGTCAGCTACCTCATTGCGCCTCTTTTTTTCTTTGCGTCATGTGCTGTTTGGGGAGGGTTTTTTGGAAGGGCCATCCTGCGTGACACTGCAGTGCCACTCCTAGATGGGCCCGGTGTTTGTGTCGGCCACTAGGGTCGCTTATCTTTCTCACACAGTCAGCTACCTCATTGCGCCTCTTTTTTTCTTTGCGTCATGTGCTGTTTGGGGAGGGTTTTTTGGAAGGGACATCCTGCGTGACACTGCAGTGCCACTCCTAGATGGGCCCGGTGTTTGTGTCGGCCACTAGGGTCGCTAATCTTACTCACACAGCTACCTCATTGCGCCTCTTTTTTTCTTTGCGTCATGTGCTGTTTGGGGAGGGTTTTTTGGAAGGGACATCCTGCGTGACACTGCAGTGCCACTCCTAGATGGGCCCGGTGTTTGTGTCGGCCACTAGGGTCGCTTATCTTACTCACACAGCGACCTCGGTGCAAATTTTAGGACTAAAAATAATATTGTGAGGTGTGATGTGTTCAGAATAGGCTGAAAATGAGTGTAAATTATGTTTTTTGAGGTTAATAATACTTTGGGATCAAAATTACCCCCAAATTCTATGATTTAAGCTGTTTTTTAGGGTTTTTTGAAAAAAACACCCGAATCCAAAACACACCCGAATCCGACAAAAAAAATTCGGTGAGGTTTTGCCAAAACGCGTTCGAACCCAAAACACGGCCGCGGAACCGAACCCAAAACCAAAACACAAAACCCGAAAAATTTCAGGCGCTCATCTCTAGAATCCACCAGTATGTAATAACCACCGGATGGGTGTATTACTATGTGTTATATATTGCACCCCCTATACAGATATAGGGAACCCACCAGTATGTAATAACCACCGGATGGGTGTATTACTATGTGTTATATACTGCACCCCCTATACAGATATAGGGAACCCACCAGCATGTAATAACCACTGGATGGGTGTATTACTATGTGTTATATACTGCACCCCCTATACAGATATAGGGAATCCACCAGTATGTAATAACCACCGGATGGGTGTATTACTATTTGTTATATACTGCACCCCTATACAGATAAAGGGAACCCACCAGTATGTAATAACCACCGGATGGGTGTATTACTATGTGTTATATACTGCACCCCCTATACAGATATAGGGAACCCACCAGCATGTAATAACCACTGGATGGGTATATTACTATGTGTTATATACTGCACCCCCTATACAGATATAGAGAACCCAACAGTATAACCACCGGATGGGTGTATTACTATGTGTTATATACTGCACCCCCTATACACATATAGGCAACCCACCAGCATGTAATAACCACCGGATGGGTGTATTACTATGTGTTATATTCTGCGTCCCCTTTACAGATATAGGGGAACCCACCAGTATGTAATAACCACCGAATGGGTGTATTACTATGTGTTATATACTGCACTTCCTGTACAGATATAGGGAACCCACCAGCATGTAATAACCACCGGATGGGTGTATTACTATGTGTTATATACTGCACCCCCTATACAGATATAGGGAACCCACCAGCATGTAATAACCACTAGATGGGTGTATTACTATGTGTTATATACTGCACCCCCTATACAGATATTGGGAACCCACCAGCATGTAATAACCACCGGATGGGTGTATTACTATGTGTTATATACTAGAGATGAGCGGGTTCGGTTCCTCGGAATCCGAACCCGCCCGAACTTCAGTTTTTTTTACACGGGGCCGAGCGACTCGGATCTTCCCGCCTTGCTCGGTTAACCCGAGCGCGCCCGAACGTCATCATCCCGCTGTCGGATTCTCGCGAGGCTCGGATTCTATCGCGAGACTCGGATTCTATATAAGGAGCCGCGCGTCGCCGCCATTTTCACACGTGCATTGAGATTCATAGGGAGAGGACGTGGCTGGCGTCCTCTCCGTTTATAGAGAAGAGAGTGAGACTAGAGTAGAGAGAGACACAGTAGTAATTTTGGGGAGCATTAGGAGGAGTACTTTAGGAGGAGTACTACTACTTGCTGAAGTGATAGATAGATAGATAGTGTGACTGTATAATGTATATCTGACTTGTGGGGGAGACACTGACAGTGGGGAGCAGTTAGAGTCTGAGAGCAGGACTTGCTGCCATTGTGACCACACTGACCACCAGTATAATATATATTGTGATTGTCTGCTTAGGAGTACTACTTGCAAGTTGCTGATAGTGTGACCAGTGACCTGACCACCAGTTTAATAATCACCACCAGTTTAATATATATAATATATATATATAATTGTATATAATATATATATAATATTGTATACCACCTACCCGTTTTTTTTTTTTTTTCTTTCTTCTTCTTTATACATACTACTATAGTAGCTTACTGTAGCAGTCTGCGGTGCTGCTGAGCTGACAGTGTCCAGCAGGTCCGTCATCAGTCATTACATAATAAATATATCTACCTGTCCGGCTGCAGTACTAGTGATATTATATATATATATATATTGATTTCATCTCATTATCATCCAGTCTATATTAGCAGCAGACACAGTACGGTAGTCCACGGCTGTAGCTACCTCTGTGTCGGCAGTCGCTGGTCCATCCATAATTGTATACCACCTACCCGTGGTTTTTTTTTTTTCTTTCTTCTTTATACATACTACTATAGTAGCTTACTGTAGCAGTCTGCGGTGCTGCTGAGCTGACAGTGTCCAGCAGGTCCGTCATCAGTCATTACATAATAAATATATATTATATACCTGTCCGGCTGCAGTACTAGTGATATTATATATATATATATATTGATTTCATCTCATTATCATCCAGTCTATATTAGCAGCAGACACAGTACGGTAGTCCACGGCTGTAGCTACCTCTGTGTCGGCAGTCGCTGGTCCATCCATAATTGTATACCACCTACCCGTGGTTTTTTTTTTTTTCTTTCTTCTTTATACATACTACTATAGTAGCTTACTGTAGCAGTCTGCGGTGCTGCTGAGCTGACAGTGTCCAGCAGGTCCGTCATCAGTCATTACATAATAAATATATCTACCTGTCCGGCTGCAGTACTAGTGTGATATTATATATATATATATTGATTTCATCTCATTATCATCCAGTCTATATTAGCAGCAGACACAGTACGGTAGTCCACGGCTGTAGCTACCTCTGTGTCGGCAGTCGCTGGTCCATCCATAATTGTATACCACCTACCCGTGGTTTTTTTTTTCTTTCTTCTTTATACATACTACTATAGTAGCTTACTGTAGCAGTCTGCGGTGCTGCTGAGCTGACAGTGTCCAGCAGGTCCGTCATCAGTCATTACATAATAAATATATCTACCTGTCCGGCTGCAGTACTAGTGTGATATTATATATATATATATATTGATTTCATCTCATTATCATCCAGTCTATATTAGCAGCAGACACAGTACGGTAGTCCACGGCTGTAGCTACCTCTGTGTCGGCAGTCGCTGGTCCATCCATAATTGTATACCACCTACCCGTGGTTTTTTTTTCTCTTTCTTCTTTATACATACTACTATAGTAGCTTACTGTAGCAGTCTGCGGTGCTGCTGAGCTGACAGTGTCCAGCAGGTCCGTCATCAGTCATTACATAATAAATATATATTATATACCTGTCCGGCTGCAGTACTAGTGATATTATATATATATATATATTGATTTCATCTCATTATCATCCAGTCTATATTAGCAGCAGACACAGTACGGTAGTCCACGGCTGTAGCTACCTCTGTGTCGGCAGTCGCTGGTCCATCCATAATTGTATACCACCTACCCGTGGTTTTTTTCTTTTTCTTTCTTCTTTATACATACTACTATAGTAGCTTACTGTAGCAGTCTGCGGTGCTGCTGAGCTGACAGTGTCCAGCAGGTCCGTCATCAGTCATTACATAATAAATATATCTACCTGTCCGGCTGCAGTACTAGTGTGATATTATATATATATATATTGATTTCATCTCATTATCATCCAGTCTATATTAGCAGCAGACACAGTACGGTAGTCCACGGCTGTAGCTACCTCTGTGTCGGCAGTCGCTGGTCCATCCATAATTGTATACCACCTACCCGTGGTTTTTTTTTTCTTTCTTCTTTATACATACTACTATAGTAGCTTACTGTAGCAGTCTGCGGTGCTGCTGAGCTGACAGTGTCCAGCAGGTCCGTCATCAGTCATTACATAATAAATATATATTATATACCTGTCCGGCTGCAGTACTAGTGATATTATATATATATATATATTGATTTCATCTCATTATCATCCAGTCTATATTAGCAGCAGACACAGTACGGTAGTCCACGGCTGTAGCTACCTCTGTGTCGGCAGTCGCTGGTCCATCCATAATTGTATACCACCTACCCGTGGTTTTTTTCTTTTTCTTTCTTCTTTATACATACTACTATAGTAGCTTACTGTAGCAGTCTGCGGTGCTGCTGAGCTGACAGTGTCCAGCAGGTCCGTCATCAGTCATTACATAATAAATATATCTACCTGTCCGGCTGCAGTACTAGTGTGATATTATATATATATATATATATATTGATTTCATCTCATTATCATCCAGTCTATATTAGCAGCAGACACAGTACGGTAGTCCACGGCTGTAGCTACCTCTGTGTCGGCAGTCGCTGGTCCATCCATAATTGTATACCACCTACCCGTGGTTTTTTTTTTTCTTTCTTCTTTATACATACTACTATAGTAGCTTACTGTAGCAGTCTGCGGTGCTGCTGAGCTGACAGTGTCCAGCAGGTCCGTCATCAGTCATTACATAATAAATATATATTATATACCTGTCCGGCTGCAGTACTAGTGATATTATATATATATTGATTTCATCTCATTATCATCCAGTCTATATTAGCAGCAGACACAGTACGGTAGTCCACGGCTGTAGCTACCTCTGTGTCGGCAGTCGCTCGTCCATCCATAAGTATACTAGTATCCATCCATCTCCATTGTTTACCTGAGGTGCCTTTTAGTTGTGCCTATTAAAATATGGAGAACAAAAATGTTGAGGTTCCAAAATTAGGGAAAGATAAAGATCCACTTCCACCTCGTGCTGAAGCTGCTGCCACTAGTCATGGCCGAGACGATGAAATGCCAGCAACGTCGTCTGCCAAGGCCGATGCCCAATGTCATAGTACAGAGCATGTAAAATCCAAAACACCAAATATCAGTAAAAAAAGGACTCCAAAATCTAAAATAAAATTGTCGTCGGAGAAGCGTAAACTTGCCAATATGCCATTTACCACACGGAGTGGCAAGGAACGGCTGAGGCCCTGGCCTATGTTCATGGCTAGTGGTTCAGCTTCACATGAGGATGGAAGCACTCAGCCTCTTGCTAGAAAAATGAAAAGACTCAAGCTGGCAAAAGCACCGCAAAGAACTGTGCGTTCTTCGAAATCCCAAATCCACAAGGAGAGTCCAATTGTGTCGGTTGCGATGCCTGACCTTCCCAACACTGGACGTGAAGAGCATGCGCCGTCCACCATTTGCACGCCCCCTGCAAGTGCTGGAAGGAGCACCCGCAGTCCAGTTCCTGATAGTCAGATTGAAGATGTCAGTGTTGAAGTACACCAGGATGAGGAGGATATGGGTGTTGCTGGCGCTGGGGAGGAAATTGACAAGGAGGATTCTGATGGTGAGGTGGTTTGTTTAAGTCAGGCACCCGGGGAGACACCTGTTGTCCATGGGAGGAATATGGCCGTTGACATGCCTGGTGAAAATACCAAAAAAATCAGCTCTTCGGTGTGGAAGTATTTCAACAGAAATGCGGACAACATTTGTCAAGCCGTGTGTTGCCTTTGTCAAGCTGTAATAAGTAGGGGTAAGGACGTTAACCACCTCGGAACATCCTCCCTTATACGTCACCTGCAGCGCATTCATAATAAGTCAGTGACAAGTTCAAAAACTTTGGGCGGAAGCAGTCCACTGACCAGTAAATCCCTTCCTCTTGTAACCAAGCTCACGCAAACCACCCCACCAACTCCCTCAGTGTCAATTTCCTCCTTCCCCAGGAATGCCAATAGTCCTGCAGGCCATGTCACTGGCAATTCTGACGAGTCCTCTCCTGCCTGGGATTCCTCCGATGCATCCTTGCGTGTAACGCCTACTGCTGCTGGCGCTGCTGTTGTTGCTGCTGCGAGTCGATGGTCATCCCAGAGGGGAAGTCGTACTCGTAAGCCCACTTTTACTACTTCCACCAAGCAATTGACTGTCCAACAGTCCTTTGCGAGGAAGATGAAATATCACAGCAGTCATCCTGCTGCAAAGCGGATAACTGAGGCCTTGGCATCCTGGGTGGTGAGAAACGTGGTTCCGGTATCCATCATTACTGCAGAGCCAACTAGAGACTTGTTGGAGGTACTGTGTCCCCGGTACCAAATACCATCTAGGTTCCATTTCTCTAGGCAGGCGATACCGAAAATGTACACAGACCTCAGAAAAAGAGTCACCAGTGTCCTAAAAAATGCAGCTGTACCCAATGTCCACTTAACCACGGACATGTGGACAAGTGGAGCAGGGCAGGGTCAGGACTATATGACTGTGACAGCCCACTGGGTAGATGTATGGACTCCCGCCGCAAGAACAGCAGCGGCGGCACCAGTAGCAGCATCTCGCAAACGCCAACTCTTTCCTAGGCAGGCTACGCTTTGTATCACCGGTTTCCAGAATACGCACACAGCTGAAAACCTCTTACGGCAACTGAGGAAGATCATCGCGGACAGGCTTACCCCAATTGGACTCTCCTGTGGATTTGTGGCATCGGACAACGCCAGCAATATTGTGTGCACATTAAATCTGGGCAAATTCCAGCACGTCCCATGTTTTGCACATACCTTGAATTTGGTGGTGCAGAATTTTTAAAAAAACGACAGGGGCGTGCAAGAGATGCTGTCGGTGGCCAGAAGAATTGCGGGACACTTTCGGCGTACAGGCACCACGTACAGAAGACTGGAGCAACACCAAAAACGCCTGAACCTGCCCTGCCATCATCTGAAGCAAGAAGTGGTAACGAGGTGGAATTCAACCCTATATATGCTTCAGAGGTTGGAGGAGCAGCAAAAGGCCATTCAAGCCTATACAATTCAGCACGATATAGGAGGTGGAATGCACCTGTCTCAAGCGCAGTGGAGAATGATTTCAACGTTGTGCAAGGTTCTGCTGCCCTTTGAACTTGCCACACGTGAAGTCAGTTCAGACACTGCCAGCCTGAGTCAGGTCATTCCCCTCATCAGGCTTTTGCAGAAGAAGCTGGAGACATTGAAGGAGGAGCTAACACGGAGCGATTCCGCTAGGCATGTGGGACTTGTGGATGGAGCCCTTAATTCGCTTAACAAGGATTCACGGGTGGTCAATCTGTTGAAATCAGAGCACTACATTTTGGCCACCGTGCTCGATCCTAGATTTAAAACCTACCTTGGATCTCTCTTTCCGGCAGACACAAGTCTGCTGGGGTTCAAAGACCTGCTGGTGAGAAAATTGTCAAGTCAAGCGGAACGCGACCTGTCAACATCTCCTCCTTCACATTCTCCCGCAACTGGGGGTGCGAGGAAAAGGCTCAGAATTCCGAGCCCACCCGCTGGCGGTGATGCAGGGCAGTCTGGAGCGACTGCTGATGCTGACATCTGGTCCGGACTGAAGGACCTGTCAACGATTACGGACATGTCGTCTACTGTCACTGCATATGATTCTCTCCCCATTGAAAGAATGGTGGAGGATTATATGAGTGACCGCATCCAAGTAGGCACGTCACACAGTCCGTACTTATACTGGCAGGAAAAAGAGGCAATTTGGAGGCCCTTGCACAAACTGGCTTTATTCTACCTAAGTTGCCCTCCCACAAGTGTGTACTCCGAAAGAGTGTTTAGTGCCGCCGCTCACCTTGTCAGCAATCGGCGTACGAGGTTACTTCCAGAAAATGTGGAGAAGATGATGTTCATTAAAATGAATTATAATCAATTCCTCCGTGGAGACATTGACCAGCAGCAATTGCCTCCACAAAGTACACAGGGAGCTGAGATGGTGGATTCCAGTGGGGACGAATTGATAATCTGTGAGGAGGGGGATGTACACGGTGATATATCGGAGGATGATGATGAGGTGGACATCTTGCCTCTGTAGAGCCAGTTTGTGCAAGGAGAGATTAATTGCTTCTTTTTTGGGGGGGGTCCAAACCAACCCGTCATTTCAGTCACAGTCGTGTGGCAGACCCTGTCACTGAAATGATGGGTTGGTTAAAGTGTGCATGTCCTGTTTATACAACATAAGGGTGGGTGGGAGGGCCCAAGGACAATTCCATCTTGCACCTCTTTTTTCTTTAATTTTTCTTTGCGTCATGTGCTGTTTGGGGAGTGTTTTTTGGAAGGGCCATCCTGCGTGACACTGCAGTGCCACTCCTAGATGGGCCCGGTGTTTGTGTCGGCCACTAGGGTCGCTTATCTTACTCACACAGCTACCTCATTGCGCCTCTTTTTTTCTTTGCGTCATGTGCTGTTTGGGGAGTGTTTTTTGGAAGGGCCATCCTGCGTGACACTGCAGTGCCACTCCTAGATGGGCCCGGTGTTTGTGTCGGCCACTAGGGTCGCTTATCTTACTCACACAGCTACCTCATTGCGCCTCTTTTTTTCTTTGCGTCATGTGCTGTTTGGGGAGTGTTTTTTGGAAGGGCCATCCTGCGTGACACTGCAGTGCCACTCCTAGATGGGCCCGGTGTTTGTGTCGGCCACTAGGGTCGCTTATCTTACTCACACAGCTACCTCATTGCGCCTCTTTTTTTCTTTGCGTCATGTGCTGTTTGGGGAGTGTTTTTTGGAAGGGCCATCCTGCGTGACACTGCAGTGCCACTCCTAGATGGGCCCGGTGTTTGTGTCGGCCACTAGGGTCGCTTAGCTTAGTCATCCAGCGACCTCGGTGCAAATTTTAGGACTAAAAATAATATTGTGAGGTGTGAGGTATTCAGAATAGACTGAAAATGAGTGGAAATAATGGTTATTGAGGTTAATAATACTTTGGGATCAAAATGACCCCCAAATTCTATGATTTAAGCTGTTTTTTAGGGTTTTTTGAAAAAAACACCCGAATCCAAAACACACCCGAATCCGACAAAAAAAATTCGGTGAGGTTTTGCCAAAACGCGGTCGAACCCAAAACACGGCCGCGGAACCGAACCCAAAACCAAAACACAAAACCCGAAAAATTTCAAGTGCACATCTCTATTATATACTGCACCCCCTACACAGATATAGGGAACCCACCAGCATGTAATAACCACTGGATGGGTGTATTACTATGTTTTATATTCTGCGTCCCCTATACAGATATAGGGAACCCACCAGCATGTAATAACCACTGGATGGGTGTATTACTATGTGTTATATACTGCACTCCCTGTACAGATATAGGGAACCCACCAGTATGTAATAACCACCGGATGGGTGTATTACTAAGTGTTATATACTGCACCCCCTATACAGATATAGGGAACCCACCAGTATGTAATAACCACTGGATGGGTGTTTTACTATGTGTTATATACTGCACCCGCTATACAGATATAGGGAACCCACCAGCATGTAATAACCACCGGATGGGTGTATTACTATGTGTTATATACTGCACCCCCTATACAGATATAGGGAATCCACCAGTATGTAATAACCACCGGATGGGTGTATTACTATGTGTTATATACTGCACCCCCTATACAGATATAGGGAATCCACCAGTATGTAATAACCACCGGATGGGTGTATTACTATGTGTTATATACTGCACCCCCTATACAGATATAGGGAACCCACCAGCATGTAATAACCACTGGATGGGTGTATTACTATGTGTTATATACTGCACCCCCTATACAGATATAGGGAATCCACCAGTATGTAATAACCACCGGATGGGTGTATTACTATGTGTTATATACTGCACCCCCTATACAGATATAGGCAACCCACCAGTATGTAATAACCACCGGATGGGTGTATTACTATGTGTTATATACTGCACCCCCTATACAGATATAGGGAACCCACCAGCATGTAATAACCACTGGATTGGTGTGTTACTATGTGTTATATACTGCACCCCCTATACAGATATAGGGAATCCACCAGCATGTAATAACCACCGGATGGGTGTATTACTATGTGTTATATACTGCACCCCCTATACAGATATAGAGAACCCACCAGTATGTAATAACCACCGGATGGGTGTATTACTATGTGTTATATACTGCACCCCCTATACAGATATAGGGAACCCACCAGCATGTAATAACCACTGGATGGGTGTATTACTATGTGTTATATACTGCACCCCCTATACAGATATAGAGAACCCACCAGTATGTAATAACCACCGGATGGGTGTATTACTTTGTGTTATATACTGCACCCCCTATACAGATATAGGGAATCCACCAGCATGTAATAACCACCGGATGGGTGTATTACTATGTGTTATATACTGTACCCCCTATACAGATATAGAGAACCCACCAGTATGTAATAACCACCGGATGGGTGTATTACTATGTGTTATATACTGCACCCCCTATGCAGATATAGAGAACCCACCAGTATGTAATAACCACCGGATGGGTGTATTACTATGTGTTATATACTGTACCCCCTATACAGATATAGAGAACCCACCAGTATGTAATAACCACCGGATGGGTGTATTACTATGTGTTATATACTGCACCCCCTATGCAGATATAGGGGAACCCACCAGTATGTAATAACCACCGAATGGGTGTATTACTATGTGTTATATACTGCACTTCCTGTACAGATATAGGGAACCCACCAGCATGTAATAACCACCGGATGGGTGTATTACTATGTGTTATATACTGCACCCCCTATACAGATATAGGGAAAACACCAGTATGTAATAACCACTGGATGAGTGTATTACTATGTGTTATATACTGCACCCCTTATACAGATATTGGGAACCCACCAGCATGTAATAACCACCGGATGGGTGTATTACTATGTGTTATATACTGCACCCCCTACACAGACATAGGGAACCCACCAGCATGTAATAACCACTGGATGGGTGTATTACTATGTTTTATATTCTGCGTCCCCTATACAGATATAGGGGAACCCACCAGTATGTAATAACCACCCTATGGGTGTATTACTATGTGTTATATACTGCACTCCCTGTACAGATATAGGGAACCCACCAGCATGTAATAACCACCGGATGGGTGTATTACTAAGTGTTATATACTGCACCCCCTATACAGATATAGGGAACCCACCAGTATGTAATAACCACTGGATGGGTGTTTTACTATGTGTTATATACTGCACCCCCTATACAGATATAGGGAACCCACCAGCATGTAATAACCACCGGATGGGTGTATTACTATGTGTTATATACTGCACCCCCTACACAGATATAGGGAACCCACCAGCATGTAATAACCACTGGATGGGTGTATTACTATGTGTTATATACTGCACCCCCTATACAGATATAGGGAACCCACCAGCATGTAATAACCACTGGATGGGTGTATTACTATGTGTTATATACTGCACCCCCTATACAGATATAGGGAATCCACCAGTATGTAATAACCACCGGATGGGTGTATTACTATGTGTTATATACTGCACCCCCTATACAGATATAGGGAACCCACCAGTATGTAATAACCACCGGATGGGTGTATTACTATGTGTTATATACTGCACCCCCTATACAGATATAGGGAACCCACCAGTATGTAATAACCACCGGATGGGTGTATTACTATGTGTTATATACTGCACCCGCTATACAGATATAGGGAACCCACCAGCATGTAATAACCACCGGATGGGTGTATTACTATGTGTTATATACTGCACCCCCTATACAGATATAGGGAATCCACCAGTATGTAATAACCACCGGATGGGTGTATTACTATGTGTTATATACTGCACTTCCTATACAGATATAGGGAATCCACCAGTATGTAATAACCACCGGATGGGTGTATTACTATGTGTTATATACTGCACCCCCTATACAGATATAGGGAACCCACCAGCATGTAATAACCACTGGATGGGTGTATTACTATGTGTTATATACTGCACCCCCTATACAGATATAGGGAATCCACCAGTATGTAATAACCACTGGATGGGTGTATTACTATGTGTTATATACTGCACCCCCTATACAGATATAGGGAACCCACCAGCATGTAATAACCACCGGATGGGTGTATTACTATGTGTTATATACTACACCCCGTATACAGATATAGGGAACCCACCAGTATGTAATAACCACCGGATGGGTGTATTACTATGTGTTATATACTGCACCCCCTATACAGATACAGGGAACCCACCAGCATGTAATAACCACTGGATGGGTGTGTTACTATGTGTTATATACTGCACCCCCTATACAGATATAGAGAACCCAACAGTATAACCACCGGATGGGTGTATTACTATGTGTTATATACTGCACCCCCTATACTTATATAGGCAACCCACCAGCATGTAATAACCACAGGATGGGTGTATTACTATGTGTTAAATACTGCACCCCCTATACAGATATAGGGAACTCACCAGTATGTAATAACCACCGGATGGGTGTATTACTATGTGTTATATACTGCACCCCCTATACAGATATAGGGAACCCACCAGCATGTAATAACCACCGGATGGGTGTATTACTATGTGTTATATACTGCACCCCCTATACAGATATAGGGAACCCACCAGCATGTAATAACCACCGGATGGGTGTATTACTATGTGTTATATACTGCACCCCCTATACAGATATAGGGAACCCACCAGCATGTAATAACCACCGGATGGGTGTATTACTATGTGTTATATACTGCACCCACTATACAGATATAGAGAACCCACCAGTATGTAATAACCACCGGATGGGTGTATTACTATGTGTTATATACTGCACCCCCTATACAGATATAGAGAACCCACCAGTATGTAATAACCACCGGATGGGGGTATTACTATGTGTTATATACTGCACCCCCTATACAGATATAGAGAACCCACCAGTATGTAATAACCACCGGATGGGTGTATTACTATGTGTTATATACTGCACCCCCTATACAGATATAGAGAACCCACCAGCATGTAATAACCACTGGATGGGTGTATTACTTTGTGTTATATACTGCACCCCCTATACAGATATAGGGAATCCACCAGCATGTAATAACCACCGGATGGGTGTATTACTATGTGTTATATACTGCACCCCCTATACAGATATAGAGAACCCACCAGTATGTAATAACCACCGGATGGGTGTATTACTATGTGTTACATACTGCACCCCCTATGCAGATATAGAGAACCCACCAGTATGTAATAACCACCGGATGGGTGTATTACTATGTGTTATATACTGCACCCCCTATACAGATATAGAGAACCCACCAGTATGTAATAACCACCGGATGGTTGTATTACTATGTGTTATATACTGCACCCCCTATACAGATATAGGGAACCCACCAGTATGTAATAACAACCGGATGTGTGTATTACTATGTGTTATATACTGCACCCCCTATACAGATATAGAGATCCCACCAGTATGTAATAACCACCGGATGGGTGTATTACTATGTGTTATATACTGCACCCACTATACAGATATAGAGAACCCACCAGTATGTAATAACCACCGGATGGGTGTATTACTATGTGTTATATACTGCACCCCCTATACAGATATAGAGAACCCACCAGTATGTAATAACCACCGGATGGGTGTATTACTATGTGTTATAAAATATATACTGCACCCACTATACAGATATAGAGAACCCACCAGTATGTAATAACCACCGGATGGGTGTATTACTATGTGTTATATACTGCACCCCCTATACAGATATAGAGAACCCACCAGTATGTAATAACCACCGGATGGGTGTATTACTATGTGTTATATACTGCACCCACTATACAGATATAGAGAACCCACCAGTATGTAATAACCACCGGATGGGTGTATTACTATGTGTTATATACTGCACCCCCTTTACAGATATAGAGAACCCACCAGTATGTAATAACCACCGGATGGGTGTATTACTATGTGTTATATACTGCACCCCCTATACAGATATAGGGAACACACCAACAGATGCAGGTCCATAAATAGCCAATAGAGGCTTCTCCCTGCATGGTTAGTGTAAGAAGCCAGTGTTGATTGGTTAGTTGTGCCTTATATACTGGGTTATTGGACGGGCTATATGCTGCTCTCTACTCTCTCCTAGTGACCCCAGCCCAGCTTGTCAAACATGTACATGGGGGCAAATGAGTGGAATCAAATCCTTTTGGGGCATTCAATTAATTAACCCCACTTGGCGTAATAAAGATATTGCTAAGGCGGAGATGCGTTGGATTTGTAAACTGGGTGCATTGATCCCCAATGGTCTTATCACCGATTTTGAATTAAAATGTTTTTTAGAGTCTTGTTTTTATCGTCAGCCTCTCCTATATTTCTCCATTGTTCGTCTTTTTCATGAAATATGTACTTTACCACGTTTTACAATTGTTTTGTTTTTTTACATTTGTTTTATACACTTGTGGGACCCACGCTCTTCGTGATAAATTTGTGCCCCATGGCAGCCCTGGATTTGGATAAGGATTTTCCACAATTAGATATAAGGGAGCCCTCTGCAATTCATCTTTCTGATGCTTAGCGCTGGAACCAGGAAGCGCTATTAATCAATGGAACGCAAACAGGAAGTACTGAGGCGCCGATGGAACGCAAATGTCACTTCCGGTGACGTACTTCCGCACCGGGTGCCGATTCGCGCCAGAAACTGAACTGAACACAGGACGAGTGGGGTAATTAAGAAGGGTATTTAAGTGGCTCCCGTTGACTAGTAACCTTATGCTTCTGAGGAAGGTCTGTGGGCCAAAGCGCGCTAAAGCACAAGGTTCTAATCAACTGGATCCCGGTCTGGAGACATGATACAGCGGGCTCTGTGACTGATAAGGATTTCCAGTGTGACATCCCATTGGGTGATATATGCTTTTAATCCATTTCTTATGTCAGTGTGTTTTTGTCTGAATAAACGTTTTTATGTGATGAAGCTGTATTGCACTATGGGGGTCATTCTGAGTTGATCGCTAGCTCCATTCGTTCGCTGTGCAGTGATGAGGCAAAAAACGGCACTTCTGCGCATGCGTATGCCCTGCAATGCACACGCGCAACGTACTTTCACAACGGCCGATGTAGTTTCACACAGGGTCTAGCGAAGCTTTTCAGTCGCACTGGTGGCCGCAGAGTGATTGACATGACGTGGGCGTTTCTGGGTGTCAACTGACCGTTTTCAGGGAGTGTTTTGAAAAATGCATGCTTGCCCGGAAAAACGCAGGCGTGCCAGGAAAAACGCAGGCGTGGCTGGGCGAACGCAGGGCGTGTTTGTGACGTTAAAACAGGAACTGAACAGTCTGAAGTGATCGCAAGCGCTGCGTAGGTCTGGAGCTATTCTGAAACTGCACAAAAAAACGTTGTAGCCGCTCTGCGATCCTTTCGTTCGCACTTCTGCTAAGATACACTCCCAGAGGGCGGCGGCCTAGCGTTTGCACGGCTGCTAAAAACAGCTAGCGAGCGATCAACTCGGAATGACCCCCAATGTACTTATTCCTCTGAGTTTTCAGCTCACTGAGATGTCCTTTGGAATTGAGGTCATTCGCCATCTGGTGGATAATATGCAGTAATGACTCTTACTTATGTGAGTGGAACCAATAAACCTCCCAATACTTATGCACATATTGGTCTCACTATGGTGGTCATTCTGAGTTGTTCGCTCGCTGACGATTTTCGCAGTGCAGCGATCAAGTGAAAAAATGGCAAAAATGCACATGCGCTAAGTACTTTCACACAAAACTTTGTAGCTTTACACAAGCTCGACAGACGTTTTTTCATCGCTCGAGTGATCGTAGAGTGATTGACAGGAAGTGGGTGTTTCTTGGCGGAAACTGACCGTTTTCAGGGAGTGTGCTAAAAAAACGCAGGCGTGCCAGGTAAAAAAGCAGGAGTGGCTGGAGAAACGGGGGAGTGGCTGGCCGAACGCAGGGCGTGTTTGTGACGTCAAACCAGGAACTAAACGGACCGAGGTGATCGCAGTCTAGGAGTAGGTCTGGAGCTACTCAGAAACTGCCGGGAAATATTTATTAGCAATTCTGCTAATCTTTCGTTCGCTATTCTGCTAAGCTAAGATACACTCCCAGAGGGCGGCGGCCTAGCGTGTGCAATGCTGCTAAAAGCAGCTAGCGAGCGAACAACTCGGAATGAGGCCAATGTATGTTTGTTTTAATCTTGCAGATATCAATTCTCTCTGAAAAGAGGATATCAGAATATTCATTGTCTTACAATTGAAAACAAGAAAGCTGTACTTCTAATACTCGGTATACGGTGGCGCCAAGTGTGGTCGCTTTTTTTCTTTAGTGTTCTATTTGGGGTCTTGGTGAAGGCTCATCTGTACCCTACAGGCTGCCACTATATTTATGAGCGCGGGTCAAGCGATTATTTCTGATTTTGTACTACACTCTGAGAATTGCCCCCCGTGTTGTTAGGATATGTCTAATCCAAGTTCGGGATTGGCTGAGATCCACTAGGTTAATTTACCTGGAGTATAGCAACTGGTAAGGCAAGAGTTAATTGCAGACACACTGAGTGCAAGATGAGTTGGCAAGGCTGGGGTTACTAGTACACTTTGGCTAGGTGATAGGCAAGGCATGCAAGTGAAGACAGCAAGACTTGAGGAAATCAGATAACAAAGCATGCGTTCATTGCAGGTCAGGTTAACAGGATACTGAAATGGTTACTGCAGACAGGCCTGACACCGTGTAATAACTGGAAGCCACAGGATTGAATATGTACTGGTAACTGACCAATGGGAACTGAATGAATGAGGTGATAACTGCTGGGAGTGACCAAGTGAGTGTGTGTAAATTGATTAAATGCAATGTTCTGTCAGCTTGAGCAGAGAGACTTGCTTGATAAATAGTGACTAGGCTGTAATAACACACAGAGGCAGAGTTGCAGCCTTGAGTACTGATACAGATATCCAGGAATTGCTGCATGCCTGTGAATACAGGCATGGCTGGAGTGAATGAAGTTTGCTACCGACAACCAAGGACACACAGGCTGGATGTTTACGAGACCGGAGGTGGCAGGATAAACTCACGAAGACTTGGCAGGAGTCTTAGCAGGAAGCCAGTATCAGGACCATGCATGAGAATAACTGGAGGGCTATGGCTGGATGTTGACACGGAGCAGAAACAGACACAGGATGGCAGGTACTGGGCAGGATTCAATGAGGCACGGGTCCTAGGACTGACAAGGAACCAGGACTCAGGAACATATATGGAGTTCAGACAAACCAGGGTTACAAGAACTGGGAACAGCACAATATGCAGTGACCGAGTGGCAGGCTCACTAGGTACAGAAACTTAGTAATATCACTGGCTCCAGGAACAGGACAGAATCCCTAATGAAAGGGAAACAGACCAATCACAGGAAGACTCAGGTAACAAAAGCATCACAAACAAGTGTCCTACATATGTAGCAGCCGGCTTCCAGGTTGCTCAGAGACAGTCAGAACACAAACAGCAATGAGTCACAGCGGTGGCTCATAATAGATGTTTACTGTCTACTTCAGCATGTGTGGTTAACCAACAGGGCTACTGCCACCAGCCGAAGCTATTTTTTAGGGACGTAGCCCAGGCAAAGCTTCTGGCTTTACCCGGACAG
Organism: Pseudophryne corroboree; assembly: GCF_028390025.1. Lineage (NCBI taxonomy): Eukaryota > Metazoa > Chordata > Amphibia > Anura > Myobatrachidae > Pseudophryne > Pseudophryne corroboree. Next base: position 41,957 of record NW_026967922.1, read on the forward strand.
TCAATTATTTATATATAGAAAAATGGGTAACATGGGCCACTCAATACCTTGGGTCAAAAAACTCAGAACCAGAACTAGAATTTAAGTATTTAATTCACGAATATCTTCAAAGCTTATAGTTACAAAAAGGTTACAAGATTATAATAGTTTTAAAAGATCACACCAGTTACAATCATTTTCATAAAGCCAATCAATGGGAGAAACACAACGATCAGATCACCTGGACGGGACTGAATGATTGTGGAAGTGAGGACTCTTCCTGTAAGGTTGTACTATGGGGTCCCCTGGTCATATGAAAAAGGGCGGATCCCCTTAGCCCTGTTACTGTGTTTGAAGTTTGAGACCAGGCTTGTGTCAACAGCCAACAACATACTCAGGAAGAAGATTCACACTTTCCTGGTCACAGTGTCTCTGGTGGCCCCTGTGGTGTTATAAACAAACCCCAGTCTCTGATCTCTATTCCACACAGAACACAGAGTTATTAACAGTTTGTCCCTGGGGTCTGGTGTTTATATGTAAATACCAACAATGTAATGCTTCCCCCAGACATTTGCTATCCAATTTGAGAAGATATATTTCTCTACTCCATAAATGTGACTAGTTGTAGCATAGGAAAGTTACTGTACATGTTCATAACCAGGGGTACTCTACACCTCCCCCATGGATAGCCACTAGAGTAGTTGTAGTTACAATGGTGCAATTCTGGGGCATTATGGGTTGCTGTAATCTCCCTGTCGAGACAGACTGTCACAGTTGCCATGTTGTGAGCCCCTTCTGTGCTGAATGGTGAAGTTCATTTGATCCCACAAGTGAAGATGAAGTATCAACACTGTTCTCATCCTCCTACTCCACTACCTCTCCTCTTGATCCTATACCCTCACAGGTCAGTAAAACTTTGTCTCCTGTGCTTATCCCAACCTTAACTAACATCTGTAATCTCTCTCTACTGGTATCTTTCCTTCTCTATACAAGCATGCAGTGATTACTCCCATTCTGAACAAACACAACTCTGACCCAAACACTCTCTCTGACTACCGTCCCATCTCTCAGCTCCCATGTCTCTCCCCCGTCCCATCTCTCAGCTCCCAGGTCTCTCCAAGCTACTTGAGAGATTTGCCTACACTCGCCTTACACACTTTCTTAACTCCCACAACTTATTGGACCCACTTTAGTCAGGATTTCATGCCCAACTCTCCACAGAGACAGCACTGAGTAAGGTAGTGAATGATCTGGTCACTGCTAGATTGAAAGGACATTACTCACTACTTATTCTTCTAGATCACTCACGATCCGGGTTATCAGCCCCCATTATTTACCTGCTAAGTGCCTTCTGAGACTGGACCGGCGTTCCAGGCCTGGATTCCACCAGTCTGCGGGCAGCGTGCTGCATATCTGAATCTCAAGGTGCCCCTCTGTGATCACTGCAGCGCTGACATGGCAACATTACAGTAAACATCCATCTGTTTAAAGTATGGTGTCTCCTGCCCTCTGCGGCCTCCGCCTCCATTACTGCCGATTCTCACATGTGGAATACAAACAGACTTTCCCTTCTAACATGGGTGCAGCCATGTTTGTTTTTCATCACATGTTGTTTTCAGCCTATCCGCTGCAGTCTGGACTCAGTGTAATTATCCAGCCAATCCCTGCTCACCAGCTGGTATAAATATCCTGCTCCAGGGCTAGATAATCATCAGTGCTTTGGTTGTCAATCCTGCTTACATGTCTCTCCTGTTTGGTGAATGCTCAGCTTGACTTTCCAGGGACATCCTGTGATTCAGCTTCTCCAAGAGACCGGCACCAATTACCACCCTGCGGTGCAGCCTGACTCCTGCTGTGTTCCAGCCCTGCTTCCTGGCTTTCTACAGCAATCCCGATACCGGTTCTATTCTGCCTCCAGCTTCCAGCGGTGTCCTGGTATCATTACTGTTTCCAGTCACCTTACAGCATAGCACTCTAGCTTCTGTGGTAACGTGTCACTGGCTTCCAGCTTCCAGCGTGTCGTCCACATCACTCTCAGCTTCCAGCAGTGATTGATATTACCATCTGCCTACAGTGCTGCTTCATACCACCTACAGCGGTATTCCTATATTGCTCTGCACTACTACATCGCTCTCTAGGTTCAAGGTTCCTTCGTCCCTGGCTTCCAGCTTCCAGCGTTCCATCACTTCCAGCTTCCAGCAGTGTTGGGTGTTACCATATGTCTTCAGCGGTGCTTCACTTCATCCCCAGCGGTATTCCTATATCGCCCAGCATTTTATCCCACACAACATCGGACCACAGTATCCATCGATGCTCACCATCGAACTGTTGCTCTAGTGGTGAGTTCAAGCACAGCTTTCCTCACACTGCTTCCGTCCGGTAGTCTCTGGCAATTCTATCTACAATAGTTCAACCTCAGTGTATCGGTGCCTATTCCAGTCTCCTGCTTTCCACCTACTGGGCAGTACTTGCTCGTTCCTCATTACAGCGTTCAGCTGTGGACACGGACTTTCCAAATCCGGATTCTAGCAAAGGATTTGTGATCTTGTTCTACACAGCCACAGTCACAATTACTAATTGTATTTATACTCAGGAATTGTACTGCATTCTTATCCTGCACTCACTGGTGACGCTATCTCTATGCCAGAGTTATACTGTGTGTTCAATAAACTGACTGTTTATCATTTTACTCCGTTGTTGTGGTCACGTCTTCGGGCTCATGGTGCTATAGTCATTCTGCATGTCTAGGAACCTAATCTCACCTCCAAGGTTCATCTACACGCCAGCCCCTACAACTGAGGCTTCCTCCAGTCAGCCTCAGCCCTCAGTTGTGACAAGATCTCTCTGCTGCCTGTGACACTGTGACCACTCTCTTCTCATACAGATACTGCAATCCCTAGGTCTTTAGGACACGGCCCTCTCCTGGTTCTCATCTTACCTATCTAATCGCTCTTTCAGTGTTCATTTCTCTGATTCCACCTCCTCTTCTCTACCTCTATCAGTTGGAGAACCGCAAGGCTCAGTCTTAGGTCCTCTGCTTTTCTCTATCTATACCTCATCTCTAGGTAACTAGTCAGCTCCTTCAGATTTCAGTATCATCGGTACGCAGATGATTCTCAGATCTACCTATCCTCCTCAGATTTATCACCATCTGTATTGGACCGGGTCACTGAATGCCTTTCTGCCATTTCATCTTGGATGACATCTCGCCACCTCAAACTGAATATTTCTAAAACAGAGTTAATTATATTTCCACCGGCCAATAGTAGTTACCAACCTGATATCTCTATCACTGTTGAGAACTCGGCAATCATCCCCACCCCACAAGCTCGCTGCCTAGGTGTCATCCTCTGATCTGTCCTTTATCCCCACATTCACTCTGTCTCACAGTCATGTTACATACATCTAAGAAACATATCCAAAATACGACCATATCTTACACAAGACACAGCAAAAACTCTAATCCAGAGGTTCTCAAACTCGGTCCTCAGGACCCCACACAGTGCATGTTTTGCAGGTAACCCAGCAGGTGCACAGGTGTATAAATTACTCACTGACACATTTTAAAAGGTCCACAGGTGGAGCCAATTATTTCACTTGTGATTCTGTGAGGAGACCTGCAAAACATGCACCGTGTGGGGGTAATGAGGACCGAGTTTGAGAACCTCTGCTCTAATCCATGCTCTCATTATCTCCCGCATACTTTCACAAAAGCCGATGCAGTTTACAGAAGCTCTAGCGACGCTTTTCAGTCGCACTGCTGGCCACAGAGTGATTGACAGGAAGTGGGTGTTTCTGGGAGGTAACTGACCGTTTTTGGGGAGTGTGTGTAAAAATGCAAGCGTGCCTGATAAAAACGTAGGCGTGGCTGGGGAAACGGAGGCGTGGCTGGCCGAACGCAGGGCGTGTTTGTGACATTAAAACAGGAACTAAATAGTCTGCAGTGATCGCTAGCTAGGAGTAGGTCTGGAGCTGCTCAGAAACTGCACAATCATTTTTTGTAGCAGCGCAGCAATCCCTTCGTTCGCACTTCTACTAAGCTGAGATACACTCCCAGTAGGCGGCGGCCTAGCGTTTGCACAGCTGCTAAAAGCAGCTAGCGAGCGAACGACTCGGAATGAGGGCCCATGATCCGTAATTACAGTGAAATCGCGTCCATATAGATAGTACTGCAGTTTCTGGGTGGCCCAGACTATCGCAGGGCACTCCTTCTCAATGGCTGGGTATGCTACCTTGTGAATGAGCAGCTTTCAGCTTAAAAACATAATGGGGTGTTCCCCTCGTGGTCATCAACCTGACTGAGCGCAGTCAGCAGCCCAAAGATAGATGCGTCCATTAGCACTATGATCCTGCGTGTAAAGTTTGGTGCCTGCAGTACGGTTGCTTCACGCAGGGCAGAAGTCCACTTGCCTCCATCCAGTATATCAATGGGGAAGAGTCTGTTTTGTGAGATCTGTCAGGGGCATCACAATTGTGCTGTACTTGTCATAGTACCCTGCAGTCCCCCAACACATGACCTATTTCTTGGTTCTGGGGTTAGGCCAGACAGCAATAGTTCCACCTTCCCTGGCTCTGGATGGATGATACCCCCACCCACTGTGTGCCCCAGGTACTGCACCTCACACATGCCCAGCTGGTCAGGCTATCCCCAGTGATCTGCTTTAACACATCATCCAAATGGATTAAATCTTCCTCCCAGGTCTCACTGAATACCCCGTATCACCCAGTGACGTGACGTGCGGTGCGGTGGGGTGAGGCGGGTGAGGCAGAGCCTTTCCTGTCATACTAATGTTTGTGCCAGAGTTCTGACTGTATAAAGTATATGAAAAATACAAAGAATATGTTGGAAATATCTTCTTTGTATTATTACTATAATTTTTCTAGCCAAAACTCTGGAGTAAAAAGTCTATGGCAGGTGAGGCAGTGCCCCCCCCCCCCCATGCCTAACGTTTCCACACATCTCTGATCAACATTCACCAAATTTCCAGGCGTTTATACTGCTGCACCTGTGTATAATGCCCACATGTATATACCGCTGCACCTGTGTATAATACCCACATGTATATACCGCTGCACCTGTGTATAATACCCACATGTGTATACCGCTGCCCCTGTGTATAATGCCCACATGTATATACTGCTGCACCTGTGTATAATACCCACATGTGTATACCGCTGCCCCTGTGTATAATGCCCACATGTATATACTGCTGCACCTGTGTATAATGCCCACATGTATATACCGCTGCACCTATGTATAATGCCCACATGTACATACTGCTGCACCTGTGTATAATGCCCACATGTATATAGCGCTGCACCTGTGTATAATGCCCACATGTATATACTGCTGCCCCTGAGTATTATGCCCACATGTATATACCGCTGCACCTGTGTATAATGCCCACATGTATATACCGCTGCACCTGTGTATAATGCCCACATGTATATAGCGCTGCACCTGTGTATAATGCCCACATGTATATACTGCTGCCCCTGAGTATAATGCCCACGTGTATATAGCGCTGCACCTGTGTATAATGCCCACATGTATATACTGCTGCCCCTGAGTATAATGCCCACATGTATATAGCGCTGCACCTGTGTATAATGCCCACATGTATATACTGCTGCCCCTGAGTATTATGCCCACATGTATATACTGCTGCACCTGTGTATAATGCCCACATGTATATACCGCTGTACCTGTGTATAATGCCCACATGTATATACTGCTGCACCTGTGTATAATGCCCACATGTATATACCGCTGCACCTGTGTATAATGCCCACATGTATATACTGCTGTACCTGTGTATAATGCCCACATGTATATACCGCTGTACCTGTGTATAATGCCCACATGTATATACCGCTGTACCTGTGTATAATGCCCACATGTATATACTGCTGTACCTGTGTATAATGCCCACATGTATATACCGCTGTACCTGTGTATAATGCCCACATGTATATACCGCTGTACCTGTGTATAATGCCCACATGTATATACCGCTGTACCTGTGTATAATGCCCACATGTATATACCGCTGCACCTGTGTATAATGCTCACATGTATATACTGCTGCACCTGTGTATAACACCCACATGTACGATTTGCTCATACATTGTGTGTAAATCTGACCTGTGCCTCCTGAGCAGTTTACCTCACCGCACGTCCCTGGTATCACCTGTAACCTCAGCATCTAATACCCTGGCCTTATTGCCTGTAACATGCATTTGTGTGTGATGTCTGTGTCAGGGGCGTGTGATGTCTGTGTCAGGGGCGTGTGCTGTCTGTGTCAGGGATGTGTGCTGGCTGTGTCAGGGGCGTGTGCTGGCTGTGTCAGGGGCGTGTGCTGGCTGTGTCAGGGGCGTGTGCTGGCTGTGTCAGGGGCGTGTGATGTCTGTGTCAGGGGCGTGTGCTGGCTGTGTCAGGGATGTGTGCTGGCTGTGTCAGGGGCGTGTGCTGGCTGTGTCAGGGGCGTGTGCTGGCTGTGTCAGGGGCGTGTGCTGGCTGTGTCAGGGGCGTGTGCTGGCTGTGTCAGGGGCGTGTGCTGGCTGTGTCAGGGGCGTGTGCTGGCTGTGTCAGGGGCGTGTGCTGGCTGTGTCAGGGGCGTGTGATGTCTGTGTCAGGGATGTGTGCTGGCTGTGTCAGGGGCGTGTGCTGGCTGTGTCAGGGGCGTGTGCTGGCTGTGTCAGGGGCGTGTGCTGGCTGTGTCAGGGGCGTGTGATGTCTGTGTCAGGGGCGTGTGCTGTCTGTGTCAGGGATGTGTGCTGGCTGTGTCAGGGGCGTGTGCTGGCTGTGTCAGGGGCGTGTGCTGGCTGTGTCAGGGGCGTGTGCTGGCTGTGTCAGGGGCGTGTGCTGGCTGTGTCAGGGGCGTGTGCTGGCTGTGTCTGTCTGTGTCAGGGGCGTGTGATGTCTGTGTCAGGGGCGTGTGATGTCTGTGTCAGGGGCGTGTGCTGTCTGTGTCAGGGGCGTGTGCTGTCTGTGTCAGGGGCGTGTGCTGGCTGTGTCAGGGGCGTGTGCTGGCTGTGTCAGGGGCGTGTGCTGGCTGTGTCAGGGGCGTGTGCTGTCTGTGTCAGGGGCGTGTGCTGTCTGTGTCAGGGGCGTGTGATGTCTGTGTCAGGGGCGTGTGGTGGCTGTGTCAGGGGCGTGTGCTGGCTGTGTCAGGGGCGTGTGATCTGTGTCAGGGGCGTGTGCTGGCTGTGTCAGGGGCGTGTGCTGGCTGTGTCAGGGGCGTGTGCTGGCTGTGTCAGGGGCGTGTGCTGGCTGTGTCAGGGGCGTGTGCTGGCTGTGTCAGGGGCGTGTGCTGGCTGTGTCAGGGGCGTGTGATGTCTGTGTCAGGGGCGTGTGCTGGCTGTGTCAGGGGCGTGTGATGTCTGTGTCAGGGGCGTGTGATGTCTGTGTCAGGGGCGTGTGATGTTGTGACACCCTGATAGATTAAAAATGGAATTAATAATATTGTATAATTAATATGGTAGTGCATAAGGTTTAATGGTGTGTCGCCTGCACATACAACTGTGCATTACGTTATGCATCCCTCACAGAGGGAAAATAGCAGTGGTTATTTTGATATGTGTCCCTCACAGAGGAAAGTGTCATGGTTTGGGAGAGTTGTGCGTCCCTCCCAGAGGGAAACCTAATTTACAGAATGTTCCCCATGGACGAGCACTGTGAAGGGGGCAGTACTAGCGGAAGGAAGAGCCGGGCGGCACGAGCGGCCTCGAGAGAACCGTCCCGCACGAGAGAGGAGACGGTTGGGGACTCTCACGAGGCAGGAGCGGGGGTTGGTGGCGCAGTTGACGGAGGACACAGAGAGGAAGAGAGGTGTGCTACCTGAGCTCCGGCTGGCGGGACTGATCCGAGGAGGCGGCGGTGAGCTCCGGTTCAGCCGTGCAGCGGATGAGAGTGCTGCAAGTGACCATCCTCCAGGGCCCTGGTGACTGACCTTAGGAGGCGTAATCGATCCGCCCAAGAGGCGGGAGTAGGCGGCGGCTTCCCCGGAGAGACCAGCGGAAGAAAGGTGCGGCCTGCCAGTGATTGACAGCGCTGGGCGGGACCAATCTAGAAGCCCTAGTGTTCAGGCATAGAAGGAGGACGGCTGGAGAAAGCGGATCCACCGCCTATATATGGACAAGGAACCTCTCACAGTTAAACTACTGCTCAGGTATAGTGCATGTTGCTATAACACTAACCTGCATTTCAACAACACTGGTACAACAACCAGAGAATGTAAAAACATAAAAAGAAATAATAATAAGTGCACTTATTAAAAATAAATACTGCAGTATAAGAAAATACCATATCTATTTGAGATTGGATCACAGCACAGGGACAGCTAAAGACAGAGTTGATTACAGACTACAGCCGTCAGCGTCCTGCACCTCCTGTTAGAAAGCAACCCCACAGACATAACTTAATGGTAATGCACTCAAGTTACTAAACACACAGAGACCTAAGACTAAAGTAATAAATCCAGCACTTCAGGAGTGATTATTCAATATTTATTTCCTCTCTGTTCACCATACCAATAACCAATAAATATAGATACCTTTATCATACTCACCTAGTTGATGGAGTTATAAATCGTCATCTGGACTAATCCTGCGAGAGGAAAAAGAACAGTCAGTCTGAGAGTGATTACTTCCTTATATAGGATTGACTAGTGCACCATAAATAACATTTTCCATTTTTAAAAGACATTGAGATATATAGTATTTATAAGAGCGCTATTGTAGGGACAGATATAGAGTATAACTTCGTACAAAAATGTTATTATATGCTAGTTGGCAATTGATTGTAACATATAACAATACCTATATTTATGTATGTTCAGTATGAGTTAACAATTGGGATTTAGGTGACTCCTGACCAGAGAATAAGAGAAGATCCAACACGGAGCAGATCAATAAATGTGTTTACGGGTTTGAGGGTGAAATATGGGATTCATATCTGAAAAGTGAATGAAATTGAAATTTGTCTTCAAAATTCTTTAATTCTGTAAATTTTATAGAGTTCTTTTAAAACATTCATATACTCATAAATAAATATTTAGTTATAACGTAGCAAAGAAAGTGCCGGTCATTTATTGATAAAGAATATTCTCACCTCTCTGCGAAGATTCAAGGAAGAAGATACTTCGAACAATCACCAAGAGGTAAAAGAAAAAATAAGATCGTTTCATTAAATATCTACTCGAACGTTACATAAAGAAATTTGTGGCGTCCCACGAACAGGATCACGAACAAAACATGTCAACCAATGAACAAATACCTGTTGAAAGTACTCAACCAGCTACGACTAGTGCCAACATGAGTTCTGGCGCTACATTAAGCAATCAGCCTGTTATGGCCAGTACCACCGTAAATCCGATTACACTTCCTTACTATTTCGGAGCCCCGTGGCTTCCTATTTATACAGGTGAGAGAAGAAAGGACTCGAGCACTTTCACGGAATTTAAACGGAAATTACAATCAATGTTCCGGCTTTACCCATTGGCTGAACAACAGCGGGTGGAGATTTTAGTCGGACAGTTAAAAGAATCTGCATTGAGAGAAGTACTATCCTGGCCATTGGGAGAGAGACAAACTGCAGAGCAAATATTTCAACGACTCGCCACTACGTTTGATATCAGCACTCTGGCAGAACTGAAGTCTCGTTTTTATGCACGCAAACAACAATCTTTGGAATCCTTAAGAGACTTCGCCTTAAGCTTACAAGAGTCGTTGCGAGATATACAAGAGGTAGACGAGTTAGAAGTGAGGGAACCCGATGAAGTTCTAGTGAATCAGTTCATAGACGGAGTTAATAGTGAAAGTGTTCGAACACAATTGAAGTTATTAAGGATGCAAAAGAGTGCAGATTCCTTTTTGGACTTCAAGGAAGCAGCAATTAAGGTAGTTGGTCCAATAAAACAGAAAGAAAGCTATTTTCCTGAATTGCCCGGGTATCAGGAGCAAGCCGGGGTTAACGATGTCACTTACCTAGTGTCAGGAGAGGCCTCCAAGCAGAAGAAACCCGCGGTCCAAAGCATACAAACACCCACCTCAGATCCTTTGCCCACTCTGAAGGGACAAATGGAGGAACTGACTCTTGGGATGGCTGAGATGAGTAGAGAATTACAGAAGTTATTGAAACGTTCCTCCCCTGCAAGATCTGAAACTGATTGGCATCCTGACCGACGACGAGGCTATAGCGATTGGTGGGAATCATCACAGACAAGGGGCCGCAGACCTACCGATCGGTTTGATTCCCAAGGCAGACCTATCTGTAGAAGGTGTGACCGCAGTGGACATGTTGAACGCGTATGTAGACAACAAGAACCTTTAAACGCCAATGCCCCGAGGCCGGAGACCAACCCTCGGGGGGAACAGAAGGAATAGGTCCCACACCAGAAGAGTGGTGCCCTACCTATGTGGGGCAATGCCCTGTCATTAATGTATATATGGATGGGGTAGAAGTACCAGCTACACTCGATACCGGTTCACAAGTGACAACCATACAAGTAGAGGCTTTCCGGCATTATTGGGAAGAAAAAGGAATGATACCACCCCCGCCTGCATGGTTCAGATTGTTTGCCAGCAATGGACTTAATATTTCCTGTAAGGGCTACTGTGAACTGGATTTTAAGATTGGAGAGGCTGTGTTACCTCGTCAAGGATGTCTAATCACTAACGTCAACGATCAAACGGTTCCTCCAATTATTATTGGAATGAACGTATTACAGAATTGCCCAGAAGAATTGATTGTGGCCCTGAAGAGTGAGTTAACTGATGTACCTCCTGCAACTCAACAAGCCTTAAACAAGACCATTAGAGTGCTTCAAGGTCAACGGCAATTAGTGAAGCCAGATGGAGGAATTGGAAAGGTGAAGATTGCGGATCATAGACCTATCACCTTACGGCCAAATACGGAGACCATAATTTGGGGAAAGGTGAGATGCGGTCCACAAGGAAGGAGTTACACTGCAGTGGTTGAGCCTTGTTCAATGTCCACTCGAAGCGATTTGGTGGTGGCCCGGTCCCTAACTACCGTAGAGGGAGGACGAGTACCAATTAGAATCCTCAATCCGCATGACCATCCCGTTAAGTTACTCCGCAATTACACCATAGCAAAATTAGTGTGGACGGCGATCCAGGACATAATTGAGATCCCTATTGGAATCACACAAATGAATACGACCGCTGGAAAAGGAGGAGAGAGCGACGAGTCGGCTTCTTGGTGGCAGGAAATTCAGATAGGAGAAACTGAAACTCCCGAGGAACTCAAGTCTGGAGTGTTGCGAATAGTGAAGGAAAACACTGCTACTTTCAGTAAAAGTTCGGACGACTTTGGCAGAGTGGACCAAATTCAACATTACATCCCAACTGGGAATGCACCACCAATTAGAGAACGTTATCGACCACTTGCACCGGCATTGTACCAGCCTGTTCGCAAAATGCTAGAAGAAATGGAAGCAACAGGAGTCATTCGAGAAAGTTACAGCCCGTGGGCCGCTCCCATAGTCCTAGTCCGAAAAAAAGATGGAAGCCTGCGGTTTTGTGTAGATTACAGAAAGTTAAACCAAGTCACCCATAAGGATGCTTATCCTTTACCGAGAATAGAGGAGTCATTAACGGCCTTGAAATCTGCCACCTACTTTTCTACTCTCGATTTAACCAGTGGATATTGGCAAATTGAGATGGCTCCGGAAGATCGAGAGAAAACGGCCTTTACGACGCCGATGGGGCTATATGAATTTGATCGTATGCCTTTTGGTCTTTGCAACGCACCCGGAACGTTTCAGAGAGTCATGGAACACTGCCTTGGTCATAGAAACTTTGACATGGTGCTTCTCTACCTAGACGATATTATAATCTACTCCAAGACCTATCATGAACACCTACAACATCTTCAAGAGGTGTTTGCAAGACTCGCTGAGTATGGTTTGAAAGTAAAACCCTCAAAGTGCCATCTGTTAAAAACCAGTGTGCAATACCTGGGCCATATTGTAAGTGCCGATGGAGTTACACCTGATCCGGGAAAAATAACAGCGGTTCAAGATTGGCCCGTTCCGACCAACATGAAAGAAGTAAGGAGTTTCTTGGGATTTGTCGGATATTATCGAAGGTTCGTAAGGAGATTTGCACACATTGCGGCTCCATTACACGAATTGCTTCGTGGGATTCCTAAGACCTATCATAGTAAAAATTTCTCGATAAAATGGACTCAAACGCAACAGGATGCATTTGAGCAGTTGAAGAAGGCATTGACTGAAGCGCCTGTGCTTGCGTATCCTGATTATAGTCAGATCTTCCACTTATATACGGATGCCAGCAATCAAGGCTTGGGAGCAGTCTTATCCCAAAAACAACAAGGTCATGAACGCGTAATTGCATACGCTAGCAGGAGTTTGAAGAAAACGGAACGTAACGATGCTAATTATAGCGCCTTTAAGTTAGAGTTGTTAGCCCTAACGTGGGCCGTGACGGAAAAATTTAAGCATTACTTGGCAGCCACTCCATTTATCGCTTTCACGGATAATAATCCGCTGTCCCACTTACCCACGGCTCAGTTGGGCGCATTGGAACAAAGATGGTCTTCTAGGTTGGCTAATTATCAGTATACCATCAAATACCGAAGTGGGAAGAGTAACGCGAACGCAGACGCTTTGTCACGCCAACCAGAATCGTATGAACAAGACATGCAGGAAGATCAGTGGGAGGATGTAGAAATGCCAGCTTTCCACGCATACTTCATTCAACATGCCACAACCGTAAAGGCTTCTCCTAATCGCAATGGGCATAATCAAGCTAACTCCGAAGAAACATATGGTGAGAGGTGGAGAAAAATGCAGGAAGAGAGTCCGATGTTGTCTCAACTAAAAAGTCTACTACTTTCTGGGAAGATTTTAAATAAGCAGGAAAGACAAGAAGCTGAGCCTGAACTGCTGAAACTATGGAGACAGCGGGATCGCTTAAGAATTTGCAAAGGGCTCTTGATTCGCTGCGGAATTAATCCCAGGACTCACTGTCCCACCAAGCAAATTGTCCTACCTAGACAAGATAGTGACTGTATATTACGGGCTTACCATGACCAGTCGGGTCATTTTGGTACTCAAAAGTTGGAAACAAATGTACGAAAACGATTTTTCTGGATTGGCATGCGGGATGATATTGACGACTGGTGTAAGAAGTGTCTTAACTGCACTATTAAAAGAAGAGCGCAGTCAGATCAGAAAGCACCATTGCATCCTATCGTAAGTCATTATCCCTTGGAGATAGTGTCCATTGACCACGTGAAGTTAGAACCCAGCCGGGCGGGCTATCAATACGCCCTTACTATAATAGATCATTACACCAAGTTTGCAGTAGCTCTTCCGGTCCGGGACTTATCCGCCAAAACCACTGCTGAGTTACTGTGGAGAGCATTTGTAAGACCTTATGGTTATCCAGAAAAGATACTCACTGACCAGGGAGCCGCTTTTGAGTCAAAGTTATTTCAAGAGCTGTGTGATCTTTACGGGTGTAAGAAACTAAGGACTACTGCATATCATCCGCAATGTAACGGACTCTGTGAGAGGATGAATCAATCTTTAATCAATATGTTGAGAGTTATTCCATTTCCGGAACGCCAGGAGTGGCCCACACTACTTCCAGAACTTACTTTCTTGTATAATAATACAGAGCATAGTTCCACGGGGTACACCCCGTATTACTTACTGTTTGGCCGAGAAGGCAAGTTACCAGTGGATTTGCTTCTGGAAGTACCTCAAGGAAATGCTCAAGAGATCAGTCCACAAACAGAATGGGTGAAAGAGCATCAAAAGAGGCTGAAAGCCGCCCAGACAGTAGTTAACCAGAAAATGGAACAGGTGCGACAACGGCAATCCGAGCATTATAATGAAACTGCCCTAGCTGAGCCATTCCATATAGGCGATAAGGTCTGGAAAAGAAATAATCGGCGCCAAAGTAAATTGGACGGACACTGGGAAGTAACTCCTTATATTATCACCGAGATTCCACGACCAGAGGTGGATGTATACAAGATTTCTAAAGACCATGGAGGGTACTCCTTGGTGGTTCATCGAAATCAGCTCAAGAAATGTGTGATACCCCCACAAGACTACGTGGATCAGGAAAAGGCAGAGAGGTTAAATACATCAAAAGATTCGACTTACAAGGACTATTGGAATGATCCAATGAGTATGTTTTGCCCGGTACTGGTTGGGGTGGGGAATCCTGTTAGTCAAGAATTAACTAATGTAATTGAAAACACGTATGGGCTATTTGAAAGTAACAGTAACAAGGTACTAGAGTTGGATGATAGGCTGGCTGATGTGTCTGAAGGTGTTTTAGGGGAAATGAATCATAAGATGACAGAAACCCCATCTCTGCTGAGAAGATCAGAGAGAAGTACGAAAGGAGTACTACCTTTACGATATCGATATTAGAGTGTCAAGTTATGTAACTGGTAAAAATAGGGTTAGTTAATATTACGATGCGTGAGGACACGCACCCTTTTAGGGGGGATACATGTGACACCCTGATAGATTAAAAATGGAATTAATAATATTGTATAATTAATATGGTAGTGCATAAGGTTTAATGGTGTGTCGCCTGCACATACAACTGTGCATTACGTTATGCATCCCTCACAGAGGGAAAATAGCAGTGGTTATTTTGATATGTGTCCCTCACAGAGGAAAGTGTCATGGTTTGGGAGAGTTGTGCGTCCCTCCCAGAGGGAAACCTAATTTACAGAATGTTCCCCATGGACGAGCACTGTGAAGGGGGCAGTACTAGCGGAAGGAAGAGCCGGGCGGCACGAGCGGCCTCGAGAGAACCGTCCCGCACGAGAGAGGAGACGGTTGGGGACTCTCACGAGGCAGGAGCGGGGGTTGGTGGCGCAGTTGACGGAGGACACAGAGAGGAAGAGAGGTGTGCTACCTGAGCTCCGGCTGGCGGGACTGATCCGAGGAGGCGGCGGTGAGCTCCGGTTCAGCCGTGCAGCGGATGAGAGTGCTGCAAGTGACCATCCTCCAGGGCCCTGGTGACTGACCTTAGGAGGCGTAATCGATCCGCCCAAGAGGCGGGAGTAGGCGGCGGCTTCCCCGGAGAGACCAGCGGAAGAAAGGTGCGGCCTGCCAGTGATTGACAGCGCTGGGCGGGACCAATCTAGAAGCCCTAGTGTTCAGGCATAGAAGGAGGACGGCTGGAGAAAGCGGATCCACCGCCTATATATGGACAAGGAACCTCTCACAGTTAAACTACTGCTCAGGTATAGTGCATGTTGCTATAACACTAACCTGCATTTCAACAACACTGGTACAACAACCAGAGAATGTAAAAACATAAAAAGAAATAATAATAAGTGCACTTATTAAAAATAAATACTGCAGTATAAGAAAATACCATATCTATTTGAGATTGGATCACAGCACAGGGACAGCTAAAGACAGAGTTGATTACAGACTACAGCCGTCAGCGTCCTGCACCTCCTGTTAGAAAGCAACCCCACAGACATAACTTAATGGTAATGCACTCAAGTTACTAAACACACAGAGACCTAAGACTAAAGTAATAAATCCAGCACTTCAGGAGTGATTATTCAATATTTATTTCCTCTCTGTTCACCATACCAATAACCAATAAATATAGATACCTTTATCATACTCACCTAGTTGATGGAGTTATAAATCGTCATCTGGACTAATCCTGCGAGAGGAAAAAGAACAGTCAGTCTGAGAGTGATTACTTCCTTATATAGGATTGACTAGTGCACCATAAATAACATTTTCCATTTTTAAAAGACATTGAGATATATAGTATTTATAAGAGCGCTATTGTAGGGACAGATATAGAGTATAACTTCGTACAAAAATGTTATTATATGCTAGTTGGCAATTGATTGTAACATATAACAATACCTATATTTATGTATGTTCAGTATGAGTTAACAATTGGGATTTAGGTGACTCCTGACCAGAGAATAAGAGAAGATCCAACACGGAGCAGATCAATAAATGTGTTTACGGGTTTGAGGGTGAAATATGGGATTCATATCTGAAAAGTGAATGAAATTGAAATTTGTCTTCAAAATTCTTTAATTCTGTAAATTTTATAGAGTTCTTTTAAAACATTCATATACTCATAAATAAATATTTAGTTATAACGTAGCAAAGAAAGTGCCGGTCATTTATTGATAAAGAATATTCTCACCTCTCTGCGAAGATTCAAGGAAGAAGATACTTCGAACAATCACCAAGAGGTAAAAGAAAAAATAAGATCGTTTCATTAAATATCTACTCGAACGTTACAATGTCTGTGTCAGGGGCGTGTGATGTCTGTGTCAGGGGCGTGTGCTGGCTGTGTCAGGGGCGTGTGATGTCTGTGTCAGGGGCGTGTGCTGGCTGTGTCAGGGGCGTGTGATGTCTGTGTCAGGGGCGTGTGCTGGCTGTGTCAGGGGCGTGTGCTGGCTGTGTCAGGGGCGTGTGATGTCTGTGTCAGGGGCGTGTGATGTCTGTGTCAGGGGCGTGTGCTGGCTGTGTCAGGGGCGTGTGCTGGCTGTGTCAGGGGCGTGTGATGTCTGTGTCAGGGGCGTGTGCTGGCTGTGTCAGGGGCGTGTGCTGGCTGTGTCAGGGGCGTGTGATGTCTGTGTCAGGGGCGTGTGCTGGCTGTGTCAGGGGCGTGTGATGTCTGTGTCAGGGGCGTGTGATGTCTGTGTCAGGGGCGTGTGATGTCTGTGTCAGGGGCGTGTGCTGGCTGTGTCAGGGGCGTGTGATGTCTGTGTCAGGGGCGTGTGATGTCTGTGTCAGGGGCGTGTGCTGGCTGTGTCAGGGGCGTGTGCTAGCTGTGACAGGGGCGTGTGATGTCTGTGTCAGGGGCGTGTAATGTCTGTGTCAGGGGCGTGTGCTGGCTGTGTCAGGGGCGTGTGCTGGCTGTGTCAGGGGCGTGTGGTGGCTGTGTCAGGGGCGTGTGGTGGCTGTGTCAGGGGCGTGTGCTGGCTGTGTCAGGGGCGTGTGGTGGCTGTGACAGGGGCGTGTGATGGCTGTGTCAGGGGCGTGTGCTGGCTGTGTCAGGGGCGTGTGCTGGCTGTGTCAGGGGCGTGTGATGTCTGTGTCAGGGGCGTGTGCTGGCTGTGTCAGGGGCGTGTGCTGGCTGTGTCAGGGGCGTGTGCTGGCTGTGTCAGGGGCGTGTGGTGGCTGTGTCAGGGGCGTGTGGTGGCTGTGTCAGGGGCGTGTGGTGGCTGTGTCAGGGGCGTGTGCTGGCTGTGTCAGGGGCGTGTGGTGGCTGTGACAGGGGCGTGTGATGTCTGTGTCAGGGGCGTGTGCTGGCTGTGTCAGGGGCGTGTGCTGGCTGTGTCAGGGGCGTGTGATGTCTGTGTCAGGGGCGTGTGCTGGCTGTGTCAGGGGCGTGTGCTGGCTGTGTCAGGGGCGTGTGCTGGCTGTGTCAGGGGCGTGTGGTGGCTGTGTCAGGGGCGTGTGGTGGCTGTGTCAGGGGCGTGTGCTGGCTGTGTCAGGGGCGTGTGGTGGCTGTGACAGGGGCGTGTGATGTCTGTGTCAGGGGCGTGTGCTGTCTGTGTCAGGGGCGTGTGCTGGCTGTGTCAGGGGCGTGTGATGTCTGTGTCAGGGGCGTGTGCTGGCTGTGTCAGGGGCGTGTGCTGGCTGTGTCAGGGGCGTGTGGTGGCTGTGTCAGGGGCGTGTGGTGGCTGTGTCAGGGGCGTGTGCTGGCTGTGTCAGGGGCGTGTGGTGGCTGTGACAGGGGCGTGTGATGGCTGTGTCAGGGGCGTGTGCTGGCTGTGTCAGGGGCGTGTGCTGGCTGTGTCAGGGGCGTGTGATGTCTGTGTCAGGGGCGTGTGCTGGCTGTGTCAGGGGCGTGTGCTGGCTGTGTCAGGGGCGTGTGCTGGCTGTGTCAGGGGCGTGTGCTGGCTGTGTCAGGGGCGTGTGCTGGCTGTGTCAGGGGCGTGTGATGGCTGTGTCAGGGGCGTGTGATGGCTGTGTCAGGGGCGTGTGCTGGCTGTGTGACGCGGTGCGGTGTCCCCTACTCCCTGTGTATCAGGCCTGGTAGGGGTCAGATAGCTGACGTCGCTGCACCTCTGTTAAATCCTCTACATACTGGGCATCTGCCAGGGTCAGGGACGGATCAAGACTTTTCTTTTTGGGGGGCGGTTTATTTATTTCTGACTCCTCCCCTACACTCATTACTCCTCCCACTTCCCATCCCAACTGTCCATTAATGCTGTAAGGAGCATATAAAGCATTGCCAGGCTGCACACACCGGGCACATGTAACTACAAACACACCGGTGGGTGACACACACTGCCCAGGGTGGGGGTGATGGCGTGTCAGGATGGCAGATGGGGCCAGGGGCCCCGGAGGATGGGGAGGGATGTCACTGCAGCCACACACCATCTCCTGGCAGCAGCCCCACCTCTGGCGGCCCCAGCAGCGCAGGGAGCCAGCACAATTCTCGTCTGTGCCTGTGGGGCTGGCGTTGCTGCAGCGTGCCATGTATTGGTACGGGTAGCCGGATGCTGGGGAGGGGATGCTGCCGCTATGAAGGATCCACCTTCAGGTGAGAGATGCTGTGCTGGCTGCCGCAGGCACTGACGGCGGGGGAGTCAGGGGAGGAAGATGAGCGATGCCAGCAGAGGGAGATCGCTGCCACCCAGAGCGGCTCACCCCCATCTCCCGCGGTGACCGGGCTCATAACGGAGGAGCCGCCAGCGCACAGCCCGTCTGAACAGCACCAGCAGCGGCGGAAACTGCTCATGCAGCTCCTTCTCCCCACTGTGCGCCAAAGACCTTGGGATCTTCCTCATGCCGCTGCTGGACCTGGTGGCTGGCAAAGTGGCCGCCGTCACCATCATGTAAGAGGGCGTGGCTATGACTGATAGGGGGGCGTTCACCCCATTCATCCCCCTGGATCCGTCACTGGCCAGGGTACCACTAGATGCAGCAGGTGCTGATCCGGTTCCTGGCCCTCTTCTGGGGGCTGCAGACTGCGAGCACACGTGTCACATGATCTGCTCTATTCTCCTGCAATCACATAGCGCCTACTGGAATTCAAGATTGATTGCAAAAGCAAAATCTTCCTTTAATGGACAAAACCATTTGCACTGCAGGTGTGGCAGATGTAACATGTGCAGAGAGAGTTAGATTTGGGTGGGTTATATTGTTTCTGTGCAGGGTAAATACTGGCTGCTTTATTTTTACACTGCAATTAAGATTTCAGTTTGAACACACCCCACCCAAATCTAACTCTCTCTGCACATGTTACATCTGCCCCACCTGCAGTGCACATGTTACATCTGCCCCACCTGCTGTGAATGTGGTGATAAGATACTGTGGCTATTACAGAGTCATGGGGAAATGAGAATCATGACTGGGACTATACTGATCACCGGCTCCTGGTAACACAGAGCTGATCACACTGCCAGGTCCCTGCACAGCTTTCTCTGCCAGGGGGCGCTGCCCTGTGATCTCGCCAGCCTGAGCTGGCGTTATTATCACAGGGCTCACTGCAATTTTTGTAGTAAATTGGGTCCAGATGTCGTTTCCCATTATAAGTATGAGGAATGCGATGCGGGTTATTGAAAAAGAAAGTGACTTAAAGGGTTTGGAGCAGTTTTTCATGAAAATAATGGGGCTAATTCAGACCTGATCGTAGCTGTGCTAAATATTACCACATCTACGACCAGCTTCCCTGACATGCGGGGGGACGCCCAGCACAGGGCTAGCACGCCCCGCATGTCTGGCCCGACTCACCCCCGAACACAAGTACAAAAGCATCGCACAGTGGCGATGCTTTTGTACTTTAGAGGTAGCTCACAGCCAGCGCAGATCCTGCGTGCAGGCAGGGAGCTACTCGTCACTGCCCGTGCCGCAGAGGCTGCATGTGACCTTCACGCAGTCACCGTAGCCCACCCCCCGCACGGTCCAGGCATGCCTGCATTACCCAGACCACGCCCCCTAAACGGCTGGCCAACGCCACCGGGCCGCCAGCAGGAGGAGCAGAGGGACGCAGAGCAGGAGGAGGAGGAGCAGAGGGACGCAGAGCAGGAGGAGGAGGAGCAGAGGGACGCAGAGCAGGAGGAGGAGGAGCAGAGGGATGCAGAGCAGGAGGAGGAGCAGCAGAGGGACGCAGCGCAGGAGGAGGAGCAGCAGAGGGACGCAGAGCAGGAGGAGCAGAGGGACGCAGAGCAGGAGGAGCAGAGGGACGCAGAGCAGGAGGAGGAGGAGTAGAGGGACGCAGAGCAGGAGGAGGAGGAGCAGAGGGACGCAGGGCAGGAGGAGGAGGAGCAGAGGGACGCAGAGCAGGAGGAGGAGCAGCAGAGGGACACAGAGCAGGAGGAGGAGGAGCAGAGGGACGCAGAGCAGGAGCAGCAGAGGGACGCAGAGCAGGAGGAGGAGGAGCAGAGGGATGCAGAGCAGGAGGAGGAGGAGCAGAGGGACACAGAGCAGGAGGAGGAGGAGCAGAGGGACGCAGAGCAAGAGGAGCAGAAGGATGCAGAGCAGGAGGAGGAGCAGAGGGAATCAGAGCAGGAGGAGAGGGAGCAGAGGGACGCAGAGCAGAAGGAGGAGGAGCATAGGGATGGAGAGCAGGAGGAGGAGGAGCAGAAGGACGCAGAGCAGGAGGAGGAGGAGCAGAGGGATGGAGAGCAGGAGGAGGAGGAGCAGAGGAACGCAGAGCAGGAGGAGCAGAGGGAAGCAGAGCAGGAGGAGGAGGAGCAGAGGGACGCAGAGCAGGCGGAGCAGAAGGACGCAGAGCAGGAGGAGGAGCAGAGGGACGCAGAGCAGGAGGAGGAGCAAAGGGACGCAGAGCAGGAGGAGGAGGAGCAGAGGGACGCAGAGCAGGAGGAGGAGCAGAGGGACACAGAGCAGGAGGAGGAGGAGCAGAGGGACGCAGAGCAGGTGGAGGAGAAGCAGAGGGACGCAGAGCAGGAGGAGGAGGAGCAGAGGGACGCAGAGCAGGAGGAGCAGAGGGACGCAGAGCAGGAGGAGCAGAGGGATGCAGAGCATGCGGAGCAGAAGGATGCAGAGCAGGAGGAGGAGGAGCAGAGGGAATCAGAGCAGGAGGAGGAGGAGCAGAGGGACGCAGAACAGGAGGAGCAGAGGGACGCAGAGCAGGAGGAGCAGAGGGATGCAGAGCAGGAGGAGGAGCAGAGGGACGCAGAGCAGGTGGAGAAGCAGAGAGACGCAGAGCAGGAGGAGGAGGAGCAGAGGGACACAGAGCAGGAGGAGGAGGAGCAGAGGGACACAGAGCAGGAGGAGTAGGAGCAGAGGGACGCAGAGCAGGAGGAGGAGGAGCAGAGGGACGCAGAGCAAAAGGAGGAGGAGAAGAGGGACGCAGAACAGGCGGAGCAGAAGGACGCAGAGCAGGAGGAGGAGGAGCAGAGGGAAGCAGAGCAGGAGGAGGAGCAGAGGGACACAGAGCAGGAGGAGGAGGAGCAGAGGGACGCAGAGCAGGTGGAGGAGAAGCAGAGGGACGCAGAGCAGGAGGAGGAGGAGCAGAGGGACGCAGAGCAGGAGGAGCAGAGGGACGCAGAGCAGGAGGAGCAGAGGGATGCAGAGCATGCGGAGCAGAAGGATGCAGAGCAGGAGGAGGAGGAGCAGAGGGAATCAGAGCAGGAGGAGGAGGAGCAGAGGGACGCAGAACAGGAGGAGCAGAGGGACGCAGAACAGGAGGAGCAGAGGGACGCAGAGCAGGAGGAGCAGAGGGATGCAGAGCAGGAGGAGGAGCAGAGGGACGCAGAGCAGGTGGAGGAGAAGCAGAGAGACGCAGAGCAGGAGGAGGAGGAGCAGAGGGACACAGAGCAGGAGGAGTAGGAGCAGAGGGACGCAGAGCAGGAGGAGGAGGAGCAGAGGGACGCAGAGCAAAAGGAGGAGGAGAAGAGGGACGCAGAACAGGCGGAGCAGAAGGACGCAGAGCAGGAGGAGGAGGAGCAGAGGGAAGCAGAGCCGGAGGAGGAGGAGCAGAGGGACGCAGAGCAGGAGGAGCAGAGGGAAGCAGAGCAGGAGGAGGAGGAGCAGAGGGACGCAGAGCAGGAGGAGCAGAGGGAAGCAGAGCAGGAGGAGGAGGAGCAGAGGGACGCAGAGCAGGCGGAGCAGGAGGACGCAGAGCAGGAGGAGGAGCAGAGGGACGCAGAGCAGGAGGAGGAGCAGAGGGACGCAGAGCAGGAGGAGGGGGAGCAGCGGGACGCAGAGCAGGAGGGGGAGCAGAGGGACACAGAGCAGGAGGAGGAGCAGAGGGACACAGAGCAGGAGGAGGAGGAGCAGAGGGACGCAGAGCATGTGGAGCAGAAGGATGCAGAGCAGGAGGAGGAGGAGCAGAGGGAATCAGAGCAGGAGGAGGAGGAGCAGAGGGTCACAGAGCAGGAGGAGGAGGAGCAGAGGGACGCAGAGCAGGAGGGGGAGCAGAGGGACACAGAGCAGGAGGAGGAGGAGCAGAGGGACGCAGAGCAGGAGGAGGAGCAGAGGGACACAGAGCAGGTGGAGGAGGAGCAGAGGGACGCAGAGCAGGTGGAGGAGAAGCAGAGGGACGCAGAGCAGGAGGAGGAGGAGCAGAGGGACGCAGAGCAGAAGGAGGAGGAGCAGAGGGACGCAGAACAGGCGGAGCAGAAGGACGCAGAGCAGGAGGAGGAGGAGCAGAGGGAAGCAGAGCAGGAGGAGGAGGAGCAGAGGGACGCAGAGCAGGAGGAGCAGAGGGAAGCAGAGCAGGAGGAGGAGGAGCAGAGGGACGCAGAGCAGGAGGAGCAGAGGGAAGCAGAGCAGGAGGAGGAGGAGCAGAGGGACGCAGAGCAGGCGGAGCAGGAGGACGCAGAGCAGGAGGAGGAGCAGAGGGACGCAGAGCAGGAGGAGGAGCAGCGGGACGCAGAGCAGGAGGAGGAGGAGCAGCGGGACGCAGAGCAGGAGGGGGAGCAGAGGGACACAAAGCAGGAGGAGGAGCAGAGGGACACAGAGCAGGAGGAGGAGGAGCAGAGGGACGCAGAGCATGCGGAGCAGAAGGATGCAGAGCAGGAGGAGGAGGAGCAGAGGGAATCAGAGCAGGAGGAGGAGGAGCAGAGGGAAACAGAGCAGGAGGAGGAGGAGCAGAGGGACGCAGAGCAGGAGGGGGAGCAGAGGGACACAGAGCAGGAGGAGGAGGAGCAGAGGGACGCAGAGCAGGAGGAGGAGCAGAGGGACACAGAGCAGGTGGAGGAGGAGCAGAGGGACGCAGAGCAGGTGGAGGAGAAGCAGAGGGACGCAGAGCAGGAGGAGGAGGAGCAGAGGGACGCAGAGCAGGAGAGGGAGCAGAGGGACACAGAGCAGGAGGAGGAGGAGCAGAGGGACGCAGAGCAGGAGGAGGAGCAGAGAGACACAGAGCAGGAGGAGGAGGAGCAGAGGGACTCAGAGCATGCGGAGCAGAAGGATGCAGAGCAGGAGGAGGAGGAGCAGAGGGAATCAGAGCAGGAGGAGGAGGAGCAGAGGGACACAGAGCAGGAGGAGAAGGAGCAGAGGGACGCAGAACAGGAGGAGCAGAGGGACGCAGAGCAGGTGGAGGAGGAGCAGAGGGACACAGAGCAGGTGGAGGAGAAGCAGAGAGACGCAGAGCAGGAGGAGGAGGAGCAGAGGGACGCAGAGCATGCGGAGCAGAAGGATGCAGAGCAGGAGGAGGAGGAGCAGAGGGACGCAGAACAGGAGGAGCAGAGGGACGCAGAGCAGGAGGAGCAGAGGGATGCAGAGCAGGAGGAGGAGCAGAGGGACGCAGAGCAGGAGGAGGAGAAGCAGAGAGACGCAGAGCAGGAGGAGGAGGAGCAGAGGGACACAGAGCAGGAGGAGCAGAGGGATGCAGAGCAGGAGGAGCAGAGGGACGCAGAGCAGGAGGAGCAGAGGGACACAGAGCAGGAGGAGCAGAGGGATGCAGAGCAGGAGGAGCAGAGGGACGCAGAGCAGGAGGAGGAGCAGAGGGACGCAGAGCAGGAGGAGGAGCAGAGGGACGCAGAGCAGGAGGAGGAGGAGCAGCGGGACGCAGAGCAGGAGGGGGAGCAGAGGGACACAGAGCAGGAGGAGGAGCAGAGGGACACAGAGCAGGAGGAGGAGGAGCAGAGGGACGCATAGCATGCGGAGCAGAAGGATGCAGAGCAGGAGGAGGAGGAGCAGAGGGAATCAGAGCAGGAGGAGGAGGAGCAGAGGGACACAGAGCAGGAGGAGGAGGAGCAGAGGGACGCAGAGCAGGAGGGGGAGCAGAGGGACACAGAGCAGGAGGAGGGGGAGCAGAGGGACGCAGAGCAGGAGGAGGAGCAGAGGGACACAGAGCAGGTGGAGGAGGAGCAGAGGGACGCAGAGCAGGTGGAGGAGAAGCAGAGGGACGCAGAGCAGGAGGAGGAGGAGCAGAGGGACGCTGAGCAGGAGAGGGAGCAGAGGGACACAGAGCAGGAGGAGGAGGAGCAGAGGGACGCAGAGCAGGAGGAGGAGCAGAGAGACACAGAGCAGGAGGAGGAGGAGCAGAGGGACGCAGAGCATGCGGAGCAGAAGGATGCAGAGCAGGAGGAGGAGGAGCAGAGGGAATCAGAGCAGGAGGAGGAGGAGCAGAGGGACACAGAGCAGGAGGAGAAGGAGGAGAGGGACGCAGAACAGGAGGAGCAGAGGAACGCAGAGCAGGTGGAGGAGGAGCAGAGGGACGCAGAGCAGGTGGAGGAGAAGCAGAGAGACGCAGAGCAGGAGGAGGAGGAGCAGAGGGACGCAGAGCATGCGGAGCAGAAGGATGCAGAGCAGGAGGAGGAGGAGGAGCAGAGGGACGCAGAACAGGAGGAGCAGAGGGACGCAGAGCAGGAAGAGCAGAGGGATGCAGAGCAGGAGGAGGAGCAGAGGGACGCAGAGCAGGAGGAGGAGAAGCAGAGAGACGCAGAGCAGGAGGAGGAGGAGCAGAGGGACACAGAGCAGGAGGAGCAGAGGGATGCAGAGCAGGAGGAGCAGAGGGACGCAGAGCAGGAGGAGCAGAGGGACACAGAGCAGGAGGAGCAGAGGGATGCAGAGCAGGAGGAGCAGAGGGACGCAGAGCAGGAGGAGGAGCAGAGGGACGCAGAGCAGGAGGAGGAGCAGAGGGACGCA
This sequence comes from Pseudophryne corroboree, assembly GCF_028390025.1. Taxonomy (NCBI): domain Eukaryota; kingdom Metazoa; phylum Chordata; class Amphibia; order Anura; family Myobatrachidae; genus Pseudophryne; species Pseudophryne corroboree. The sequence continues at coordinate 67,012 of NW_026967922.1, forward strand.
GAGCAGGAGGAGGAGGAGCAGCGGGACGCAGAGCAGGAGGGGGAGCAGAGGGACACAGAGCAGGAGGAGGAGCAGAGGGACACAGAGCAGGAGGAGGAGGAGCAGAGGGACGCAGAGCATGCGGAGCAGAAGGATGCAGAGCAGGAGGAGGAGGAGCAGAGGGAATCAGAGCAGGAGGAGGAGGAGCAGAGGGACACAGAGCAGGAGGAGGAGGAGCAGAGGGACGCAGAGCAGGAGGGGGAGCAGAGGGACACAGAGCAGGAGGAGGAGGAGCAGAGGGACGCAGAGCAGGAGGAGGAGCAGAGGGACACAGAGCAGGTGGAGGAGGAGCAGAGGGACGCAGAGCAGGAGAGGGAGCAGAGGGACACAGAGCAGGAGGAGGAGGAGCAGAGGGACGCAGAGCAGGAGGAGGAGCAGAGAGACACAGAGCAGGAGGAGGAGGAGCAGAGGGACGCAGAGCATGCGGAGCAGAAGGATGCAGAGCAGGAGGAGGAGGAGCAGAGGGAATCAGAGCAGGAGGAGGAGGAGCAGAGGGACACAGAGCAGGAGGAGAAGGAGCAGAGGGACGCAGAACAGGAGGAGCAGAGGAACGCAGAGCAGGTGGAGGAGGAGCAGAGGGACGCAGAGCAGGTGGAGGAGAAGCAGAGAGACGCAGAGCAGGAGGAGGAGGAGCAGAGGGACGCAGAGCATGCGGAGCAGAAGGATGCAGAGCAGGAGGAGGAGCAGAGGGACGCAGAACAGGAGGAGCAGAGGGACGCAGAGCAGGAGGAGCAGAGGGATGCAGAGCAGGAGGAGGAGCAGAGGGACGCAGAGCAGGAGGAGGAGAAGCAGAGAGACGCAGAGCAGGAGGAGGAGGAGCAGAGGGATGCAGAGCAGGAGGAGCAGAGGGACGCAGAGCAGGAGGAGCAGAGGGACACAGAGCAGGAGGAGCAGAGGGATGCAGAGCAGGAGGAGCAGAGGGACGCAGAGCAGGAGGAGCAGAGGGACACAGAGCAGGAGGAGCAGAGGGATGCAGAGCAGGAGGAGCAGAGGGACGCAGAGCAGGAGGAGCAGAGGGATGCAGAGCAGGAGGAGCAGAGGGACGCAGAGCAGGAGGAGCAGAGGGACACAGAGCAGGAGGAGCAGAGGGACGCAGAGCAGGAGGAGCAGAGGGACGCAGAGCAGGAGGAGCAGAGGGACACAGAGCAGGAGGAGCAGAGGGACGCAGAGCAGGAGCAGCAGAGGGACGCAGAGCAGGAGGAGCAGAGGGACGCACACTGACTCGGAGACTAGGTAGGGAACAGGGCAGGTCAGAGATGACAGCAGGAGACAGAGGTACATGCCGGAGCTCTACCACCCTCTTTATACAGTATGTCTCATTGCTTGTAGCTGTGCCGCAGGGTTACTTACCGCTCTCTGCCCCTCAGGGCTTGGATCATCTGTCCCCTGGTCTGGCCCTTGCTGGCCAGATCCTGCTCCGCACTCTGCACCACAGGGTCTTCTTTCCTGAGCCTTTTGTAGTTTGCGGTCATTTTTTTTTTACAAAAAAAAAACAGGGATGGGGTACATAAATTGTTTTCACTGGGTGACTTTACGAATATAAGTTTTGAGTTCTGATATCTGCTGAAATTGGGTTCCTCTATTTTGGAGTTACTCATTCATTCATTTTAGTGGCCCTGCGGGCTGACCCTCCAGATATGCCAATCTGAGAATCCCTGCCCGTGATGTTTACCAGTTACCTCAGCACGTGTGGTTAATCTACACGTCACTGCCACTAGCTGAAGACATTTTTTTTTTAGGGACAACGCCCAGGGTACGTTTCTGCTCTTACCAACACTCAATTATTTATGGAGGTCATTCCGAGTTGTTCGCTCGCAAGCGGATTTTAGCAGATTTGCTCATGCTAAGCCGCCGCCTACTGGGAGTGAATCTTAGCATCTTAAAATTGCGAACGATGTATTCGCAATATTGCGATTACACACCTCGTAGCAGTTTCTGAGTAGCTCCAGACTTACTCGGCATCTGCGATCAGTTCAGTGCTTGTCTTCCTGGTTTGACGTCACAAACACACCCAGCGTTCGCCCAGACACTCCTCCGTTCCTCCGGCCACTCCTGCGTTTTTTCCGGAAACGGTAGCGTTTTTTCCCACACGCCCATAAAACGGCCTGTTTCCGCCCAGTAACACCCATTTCCTGTCAATCACATTACGATCGCCAGAACGATGAAAATGCCGTGAGTAAAATTCCTAAGTGCATAGCAAATTTACTTGGCGCAGTTGCAGTTCGGACATTGCGCATGCGCATTAAGCGGTAAATCGCTGCGATGCGAAGATTTTTACCGAGCGAACAACTCCGAATGAGGGCCTATACGTAGAAAAATCTGTAACATGGGCCACTTGAGGGCTTTGGTCGAAAACACAGAACCAGAATTTAAGTATTTCATTCAAGGATATCTTCAAAGCTTAAAGTTATAAAAAGGTTTAAAGATTATAATAGTTTTAAAAGATCACACCGGTTACAATCGTTTTCATAAAACAAATGGGATAAAAACAATGCTCAGATCACCTGGACAGGGTTGAAGGATGGTGGAAGTGAGGACTTCCTGTAGCTTGGTTGCATTATGATAATACAGTATATCTTGATCTTCCTCATGCCAATGAACACTTTGTATTGAGTGTTTTTCATACTTCCGCCAACTCGCAGTTACTCTCCACCCCACCCTTGGGATTACTTTAACCCTTCAAGGACCATAAATGATTCACTGCAAGGTTGTACTACGGGGTCCCATGGTCACATAAGCGAGGGCGGATCCCCTTATCCCTGTTACTGTGTTTGAAGTTTGAGACCAGGCTTGTGCCACCAGCCTTTGTACCAGTTTTACAACATGGAAGGAGAGTGACACTTTCCCGGTCACAGTGTCTCTGGTGGCTTGACCCCCTGTGGTGTTATAAACAAACCCCAGTCTCTGAGACGGGTGTGATGCACCGTACCGGCGTTCCGGATGCCGGCAGTTACATGACTGACACCGGCATCCCGACAATAAAAATGCTGGCAAGTGATGGGGTAATTAAGACTGGAGGGTGGCAGCTAGGACTAAGAGTCCTGGGGTGGTGGCTATGGCTAAGAATTGGGGGTTGGCGGTTAAGGATAACCACCCCTCTCTAGTGCCTAAACTCCCCCCCCAGGCCCTAACCATAACAGTCACCCCGATACTTACCTTCTGGGATGTTGGCGGTCAGTGTTTCGGCATCGGGATTCCGAGTAGTGTCAGGATTCTGGCGTTGGTCACATGACAGCCAGCATACCGAGCACAAGGATGCATCCCATCTGGATATAATGTGCACCATGCAGTGCTACCCCCTTGTGAGCAGAGAGGAACAGGACATCTCCTGTGACTATCATTGCCATGCAGATCACCCACCACTCTCCAGCAGCCGGCCAGGCCTTAGGTAGCCTATCAGGTTATCTGGCCCTAGTAACAAAAGTCATTTTCCAGGATTTAGATATCCATGCATGCGTGGGACCACCAGAGACAGCTCTAGCAGCTGAGCCAATGTCTGTCCAACATATCGGCCCTGGTGAATCTAGGTTGTGCCAACCAGACATCGTATCATTATTTACCCCATATGTAACACAGTTATGAAACAAGAGTGGGTACTACCAGACTGGCAGGGAGGCCAGAGGACCCAGCTTTAGGGTAATAGGAGCTTAGAACATGGAGATGAGGGCCACAACTTGCATATTGGATCAGCCAGATGACAAAGGGGAAGGCTCTATGAATCACACCCAATGCTGGTCTGAGGTCAGGGGGTTGTGTGAGTATTGAATTAGAAAACATGTAAATTTTGTGTGAACTGTTTAGAAGATGAGGGGGGGGGGGGGGGTAGTCAGACCTTTGATCCCTTATCACACTTGGGTGAATGTTATCTGTTCCAGTGCTTTATCCTCCTGTGTTACACAAGTTACTGGCGTGCAGCATCCGGTGGGGTTTATGTATTTGGGGACACGTTGTTGCAGAAGTGGGCATACGGTTGGGTGGATTGGGGCGTATAGGGGTCTCTGTGACTGTAATGAAGCTTCTGCCTGGTAGCTGGTGTGGAGCATCAGATGACACATGACTTGTTCTTATAAATACATTTCTTTATTGGTGTATTACACGTGTCCTGCGTCAGTGCTTCCAGTGATTATACACAGTCATTTATTATCCACACTGGGCTACACCATGTTCTCCTCTGTAGTCGCCGCCTTATAGATAACATTCGGCTTCTTTTCACATGACCTGGGGGGAATACGTTCACAGTCAGTAATCTGTATGCTATACGATGTGCTATACGGTCATACATTCACTATCAGTAATCTGTATGCTATAGGATGTGCTATACAGTCATACATTCACTGTCAGTAATCTGTATGATATAGGATGTGCTATACAGTCATACATTCACTGTCAGTAATCTGTATGCTATACGATGTGCTATACAGTCATACATTCACAGTCAGTAATCTGTATGCTATAGGATGTGCTATACAGTCATACATTCACAGTCAGTAATCTGTATGCTATAGGATGTGCTATACGGTCATACATTCACTGTCAGTAATCTGTATGCTATAGGATGTGCTATACGGTCATACATTCACTGTCAGTAATCTGTATGCTATAGGATGTGCTATACAGTCATACATTCACAGTCAGTAATCTGTATGCTATAGGATGTGCTATACAGTCATACAGTCACTGTCAGTAATCTGTATGCTATAGGATGTGCTATACGGTCATACATTCACTGTCAGTAATCTGTATGCTATAGGATGTGCTATACGGTCATACATTCACTGTCAGTAATCTGTATGCTATAGGATGTGCTGTACAGTCATACAGTCACTGTCAGTAATCTGTATGCTATAGGATGTGCTATAGAGTCATACAGTCACTGTCAGTAATCTGTATGCTATAGGATGTGCTATACAGTCATACATTCACAGTCAGTAATCTGTATGCTATAGGATGTGCTATACAGTCATACATTCACAGTCAGTAATCTGTATGCTATAGGATGTGCTATACAGTCATACATTCACAGTCAGTAATCTGTATGCTATAGGATGTGCTATACAGTCATACAGTCACTGTCAGTAATCTGTATGCTATAGGATGTGCTATACGGTCATACATTCACTGTCAGTAATCTGTATGCTATAGGATGTGCTATACGGTCATACATTCACTGTCAGTAATCTGTATGCTATAGGATGTGCTGTACAGTCATACAGTCACTGTCAGTAATCTGTATGCTATAGGATGTGCTATAGAGTCATACAGTCACTGTCAGTAATCTGTATGCTATAGGATGTGCTATACAGTCATACATTCACTGTCAGTAATCTGTATGCTATAGGATGTGCTATACAGTCATACATTCACAGTCAGTAATCTGTATGCTATAGGATGTGCTATACGGTCATACATTCACTGTCAGTAATCTGTATGCTATAGGATGTGCTGTACAGTCATACAGTCACTGTCAGTAATCTGTATGCTATAGGATGTGCTATACGGTCATACATTCACTGTCAGTAATCTGTATGCTATAGGATGTGCTGTACAGTCATACAGTCACTGTCAGTAATCTGTATGCTATAGGATGTGCTATACAGTCATACAGTCACTGTCAGTAATCTGTATGCTATAGGATGTGCTATACGGTCATACATTCACTGTCAGTAATCTGTATGCTATAGAATGTGCTATACGGTCATACAGTCACTGTCAGTAATCTGTATGCTATAGGATGTGCTATACGGTCATACAGTCACAGTCAGTAATCTGTATGCTATAGGATGTGCTATACAGTCATACAGTCACTGTCAGTAATCTGTATGCTATAGGATGTGCTATACGGTCATACAGTCACAGTCAGTAATCTGTATGCTATAGGATGTGCTATACGGTCATACATTCACTGTCAGTAATCTGTATGCTATAGGATGTGCTATACGGTCATACAGTCACAGTCAGTAATCTGTATGCTATAGGATGTGCTATACGGTCATACAGTCACAGTCAGTAATCTGTATGCTATAGGATGTGCTATACAGTCATACATTCACAGTCAGTAATCTGCATGCTATAGAATGTGCTATACGGTCATACAGTCACTGTCAGTAATCTGTATGCTATAGGATGTGCTATACGGTCATACAGTCACAGTCAGTAATCTGTATGCTATAGGATGTGCTATACGGTCATACATTCACAGTCAGTAATCTGTATGCTATAGGATGTGCTATACAGTCATACATTCACAGTCAGTAATCTGTATGCTATAGGATGTGCTATACGGTCATACAGTCACTGTCAGTAATCTGTATGCTATAGGATGTGCTATACGGTCATACATTCACTGTCAGTAATCTGTATGCTATAGGATGTGCTATACAGTCATACATTCACAGTCAGTAATCTGTATGCTATAGGATGTGCTATACGGTCATACAGTCACTGTCAGTAATCTGTATGCTATAGGATGTGCTATACGGTCATACAGTCACTGTCAGTAATCTGTATGCTATAGGATGTGCTATACGGTCATACATTCACTGTCAGTAATCTGTATGCTATAGGATGTGCTATATGGTCATACATTCACTGTCAGTAATCTGTATGCTATAGGATGTGCTATACGGTCATACATTCACTGTCAGTAATCTGTATGCTATAGGATGTGCTATACGGTCATACAGTCACTGTCAGTAATCTGTATGTTATAGGATGTGCTATACAGTCATACATTCACTGTCAGTAATCTGTATGCTATAGGATGTGCTATACAGTCATACAGTCACTGTCAGTAATCTGTATGCTATAGGATGTGCTATACGGTCATACAGTCACTGTCAGTAATCTGTATGCTATAGGATGTGCTATACGGTCATACAGTCACTGTCAGTAATCTGTATGTTATAGGATGTGCTATACAGTCATACATTCACTGTCAGTAATCTGTATGCTATAGGATGTGCTATACGGTCATACATTCACTGTCAGTAATCTGTATGCTATAGGATGTGCTATACGGTCATACATTCACTGTCAATAATCTGTATGCTATAGGATGTGCTATACAGTCATACAGTCACTGTCAGTAATCTGTATGCTATAGGATGTGCTATACAGTCATACATTCACTGTCAGTAATCTGTATACTATAGGATGTGCTATACGGTCATACATTCACTGTCAGTAATCTGTATGCTATACGATGTGCTATATACAGTCATACAGTCACAGTCAGTAATCTGTATGCTATAGGATGTGCTATACAGTCATACAGTCACTGTCAGTAATCTGTATGCTATAGGATGTGCTATACGGTCATACATTCACTGTCAATAATCTGTATGCTATAGGATGTGCTTTACAGTCATACATTCACTGTCAGTAATCTGTATGGTATAGGATGTGCTATACAGTCATACATTCACTGTCAGTAATCTGTATGCTATAGGATGTGCTATACAGTCATACAGTCACTGTCAGTAATCTGTATGGTATAGGATGTGCTATACAGTCATACAGTCACTGTCAGTAATCTGTATGCTATAGGATGTGCTATACAGTCATACAGTCACTGTCAGTAATCTGTATGCTATAGGATGTGCTATACAGTCATACAGTCACAGTCAGTAATCTGTATGCTATAGGATGTGCTATACGGTCATACATTCACTATCAGTAATCTGTATGCTATAGGATGTGCTATACAGTCATACATTCACTGTCAGTAATCTGTATGCTATACGATGTGCTATATACAGTCATACAGTCACAGTCAGTAATCTGTATGCTATAGGATGTGCTATACGGTCATACATTCACTGTCAATAATCTGTATGCTATAGGATGTGCTATACAGTCATACATTCACTGTCAGTAATCTGTATGGTATAGGATGTGCTATACAGTCATACAGTCACTGTCAGTGATCTGTATGCTATAGGATGTGCTATACAGTCATACATTCACTGTCAGTAATCTGTATGCTATAGGATGTGCTATACAGTCATACAGTCACTGTCAGTAATCTGTATGCTATAGGATGTGCTATACAGTCATACATTCACTGTCAGTAATCTGTATGCTATAGGATGTGCTATACAGTCATACAGTCACTGTCAGTAATCTGTATGCTATAGGATGTGCTATACAGTCATACAGTCACTGTCAGTAATCTGTATGCTATAGGATGTGCTATACAGTCATACATTCACTGTCAGTAATCTGTATGCTATAGGATGTGCTATACAGTCATACATTCACTGTCAGTAATCTGTATGCTATACGATGTGCTATACAGTCATACATTCACTGTCAGTAATCTGTATGCTATAGGATGTGCTATACAGTCATACAGTCACTGTCAGTAATCTGTATGCTATAGGATGTGCTATACAGTCATACATTCACTGTCAGTAATCTGTATGATATAGGATGTGCTATACAGTCATACAGTCACTGTCAGTGATCTGTATTCTATAGGATGTGCTATACGGTCATACATTCACAGTCAGTAATCTGTATGCTATAGGATGTGCTATACAGTCATACAGTCACTGTCAGTAATCTGTATGCTATAGGATGTGCTATACAGTCATACAGTCACTGTCAGTAATCAGTATGCTATAGGATGTGCTATACAGTCATACAGTCACTGTCAGTAATCTGTATGCTATAGGATGAGCTATACAGTCATACAGTCACTGTCAGTAATCTGTATGCTATAGGATGTGCTATACAGTCATACAGTCACTGTCAGTAATCTGTATGCTATAGGATGTGCTATACGGTCATACATTCACTGTCAGTAATCTGCATGCTATAGGATGTGCTATACAGTCATACAGTCACTGTCAGTAATCTGTATGCTATAGGATGTGCTATACGGTCATACAGTCACTGTCAATAATCTGTATGCTATAGGATGTGCTATACAGTCATACATTCACTGTCAGTAATCTGTATGCTATAGGATGTGCTATACAGTCATACAGTCACTGTCAGTAATCTGTATGCTATAGGATGTGCTAAACAGTCATACAGTCACTGTCAGTAATCTGTATGCTATACGATGTGCTATATACAGTCATACAGTCACTGTCAGTAATCTGTATGCTATAGGATGTGCTATACGGTCATACAGTCACTGTCAGTAATCTGTATGCTATAGGATGTGCTATACAGTCATACAGTCACTGTCAGTAATCTGTATGCTATAGGATGTGCTATACGGTCATACATTCACAGTCAGTAATCTGTATGCTATACGATGTGCTATATACAGTCATACAGTCACTGTCAGTAATCTGTATGCTATAGGATGTGCTATACAGTCATACAGTCACTGTCAGTAATCTGAATGCTATAGGATGTGCTACACAGTCATACATTCACTGTCAGTAATCTGCGTGCTATACGATGTGCTATACAGTCATACAGTCACTGTCAGTAATCTGTATGATATAGGATGTGCTATACGGTCATACAGTCACTGTCAGTAATCTGTATGCTATAGGATGTGCTATACAGTCATACAGTCACTGTCAGTAATCTGTATGCTATAGGATGTGCTATACAGTCATACAGTCACTGTCAGCAATCTGTATGCTATAGGATGTGCTATACGGTCATACATTCACTGTCAGTAATCTGTATGCTATAGGATGTGCTATACGGTCATACATTCACTGTCAGTAACCTGTATGCTATAGGATGTGCTATACGGTCATACAGTCACTGTCAGTAATCTGTATGCTATAGGATGTGCTATACAGTCATACAGTCACTGTCAGTAATCTGTATGCTATAGGATGTGCTATACGGTCATACAGTCACTGTCAGTAATCTGTATGCTATAGGATGTGCTATACAGTCATACATTCACTGTCAGTAATCTGTATGCTATAGGATGTGCTATACGGTCATACATTCACTGTCAGTAATCTGTATGCTATAGGATGTGCTATACGGTCATACATTCACAGTCAGTAATCTGTATGCTATAGGATGTGCTATACGGTCATACATTCACTGTCAGTAATCTGTATGCTATAGGATGTGCTATATGGTCATACATTCACTGTCAGTAATCTGTATGCTATACGATGTGCTATATACAGTCATACATTCACTGTCAGTAATCTGTATGCTATAGGATGTGCTATACAGTCATACAGTCACTGTCAGTAATCTGTATGCTATAGGATGTGCTATACAGTCATACAGTCAATGACAGTAATCTGTATGGTATACGATGTGCTATACAGTCATACAGTCACTGTCAGTAATCTGTGTGCTATACGATGTGCTATACAGTCACACATTCACTGGCAGTAATCTGCGTGCTATACGATGTGCTATACGGTCATACATTCACTGTCAGTAATCTGCATGCTATACGATGTGCTATACGGTCATACATTCACTGTCAGTAATCTGTATGCTATACGATGTGCTATACGGTCATACATTCACTGCCAGTAATCTGTGTGCTATAGGATGTGCTATACAGTCATACAGTCACTGTCAGTAATCTGTATGCTATAGGATGTGCTATATGGTCATACATTCACTGTCAGTAATCTGTATGCTATATGATGTGCTATATACAGTCATACATTCACTGTCAGTAATCTGTATGCTATAGGATGTGCTATACGGTCATACATGCACTGTCAGTAATCTGTATGCTATAGGATGTGCTATACAGTCATACAGTCACTGTCAGTAATCTGTATGCTATAGGATGTGCTATACGTTCATACATTCACTGTCAGTAATCTGTATGCTATAGGATGTGCTATACAGTCATACAGTCACTGTCAGTAATCTGTATGCTATACGATGTGCTATATACAGTCATACATTCACTGTCAGTAATCTGCATGCTATAGGATGTGCTATACAGTCATACATTCACTGTCAGTAATCTGTATGCTATAGGATGTGCTATACGGTCATACATTCACTGTCAGTAATCTGTATGCTTTAGGATGTGCTATACAGTCATACAGTCACTGTCAGTAATCTGTATGCTATAGGATGTGCTATACGGTCATACAGTCACTGTCAGTAATCTGTATGCTATAGGATGTGCTATACAGTCATACATTCACTGTCAGTAATCTGTATGCTATAGGATGTGCTATACGGTCATACATTCACTGTCAGTAATCTGTATGCTATAGGATGTGCTATACGGTCATACATTCACTGTCAATAATCTGTATGCTATAGGATGTGCTATATACAGTCATACATTCACTGTCAGAAATCTGCATGCTATAGGATGTGCTATACAGTCATACAGTCACTGTCAGTAATCTGTATGCTATACGATGTGCTATATACAGTCATACATTCACTGTCAGAAATCTGCATGCTATAGGATGTGCTATACAGTCATACAGTCACTGTCAGTAATCTGTATGCTATAGGATGTGCTATACGGTCATACAGTCACTGTCAGAAATCTGTATGCTATAGGATGTGCTATACGGTCATACATTCACAGTCAGTAATCTGTATGCTATACGATGTGCTATATACAGTCATACATTCACTGTCAGAAATCTGCATGCTATAGGATGTGCTATACAGTCATACAGTCACTGTCAGTAATCTGCATGCTATAGGATGTGCTATACAGTCATACAGTCACAGTCAGTAATCTGTATGCTATAGGATGTGCTATACAGTCATACAGTCACTGTCAGTAATCTGTATGCTATAGGATGTGCTGTACAGTCATACAGTCACTGTCAGTAATCTGTATGCTATAGGATGTGCTGTACAGTCATACAGTCACTGTCAGTAATCTGTATGCTATAGGATGTGCTATACGGTCATACGTTCACTGTCAGTAATCTGTATGCTATAGGATGTGCTATACAGTCATACAGTCACTGTCAGTAATCTGTATGCTATAGGATGTGCTATACGGTCATACATTTACTGTCTGTAATCTGTATGCTATAGGATGAGCTATACAGTCATACATTCACTGTCAGTAATCTGTATGCTATAGGATGTGCTATACAGTCATACATTCACTGTCAGTAATCTGTATGCTATAGGATGTGCTATATGGTCATACATTTACTGTCAGTAATCTGTATGCTATAGGATGTGCTATACAGTCATACATTCACTGTCAGTAATCTGTATGCTATAAGATGTGCTATATGGTCATACATTTACTGTCAGTAATCTGTATGCTATAGGATGAGCTATACAGTTATACAGTCACTGTCAGTAATCTGTATGCTATAGGATGAGCTATACAGTCATACAGTCCATAGTTACCTACTTTGCTGCCTCCTCCTCCGGGAGGAGGCAGCGTTGTAGGTGTATGGGGGGCGTGGCCGGCACAGGACAGGCGGTCCGGGGGCGTGGCCTGCAGCAGGATGGGTGGTCCGGGGGCGTAACATCAGGGTCGCGTCATCGTGACTCCGCCCCCCGCTGTGCTGTGCCGAGAAACGAGCCGCTGCATAGCGGGGGGCGGAGCTACGATGACGCGATTCAGTGCGAATCGCGTCATCGGACCCCCTCGGGCCGCCCGCTTGTTCTCTACTGCGGGCGGCCGAGGGGGAAAGCGGGGGGCTTGCCCACCTTTCCGGGGGGCCGGGAGGGTCACCCGATTTTCGGGAGCCTCCCGGCCATTCCGGGAGGGTAGGCAAGTATGATACAGTCACTGTCAGTAATCTGTATGCTATAGGATGTGCTATACAGTCATACAGTCACTGTCAGTAATCTGTATGCTATAGGATGTGCTATACAGTCATACAGTCACTGTCAGTAATCTGTATGCTATAGGATGTGCTATACAGTCATACATTCACTGTCAGTAATCTGTATGCTATAGGATGTGCTATACAGTCACACATTCACTGTCAATAATCTGTATGCTATAGGATGTGCTATACGGTCATACATTCACTGTCAGTAATCTGTATGCTATAGGATGTGCTATACAGTCATACAGTCACTGTCAGTAATCTGTATGCTATAGGATGTGCTATACGGTCATACAGTCACTGTCAGTAATCTGTATGCTATAGGATGTGCTATACAGTCATACATTCACTGTCAGTAATCTGTATGCTATAGGATGTGCTATACAGTCATAGTCAGTAATCTGTATGCTATAGGATGTGCTATACAGTCATACATTCACTGTCAGTAATCTGTATGATATAGGATATGCTATACGGTCATACATTCACTGTCAGTAATCTGTATGCTATAGGATGTGCTATACAGTCATACATTCACTGTCAGTAATCTGTATGCTATAGGATGTGCTATACAGTCATAGTCAGTAATCTGTATGCTATAAGATGTGCTATACAGTCATACAGTCACTGTCAGTAATCTGTATGCTATAGGATGTGCTATACAGTCATACAGTCACTGTCAGTAATCTGTATGATATAGGATGTGCTATACAGTCATACAGTCACTGTCAGTAATCTGTATGATATAGGATGTGCTATACAGTCATACATTCACTGTCAGTAATCTGTATGCTATAGGATGTGCTATACAGTCATAGTCAGTAATCTGTATGCTATAGGATGTGCTATACAGTCATACATTCACTGTCAGTAATCTGTATGATATAAGATGTGCTATACAGTCATACAGTCACTGTCAGTAATCTGTATGATATAGGATGTGCTATACGGTCATAGAGTCACTGTCAGTAATCTGTATGCTATAGGATGTGCTATACAGTCATACATTCACTGTCAGTAATCTGTATGATATAAGATGTGCTATACAGTCATACAGTCACTGTCAGTAATCTGTATGATATAGGATGTGCTATACGGTCATACAGTCACTGTCAGTAATCTGTATGCTATAGGATGTGCTATACGGTCATACATTCACTGTCAGTAATCTGTATGCTATAGGATGTGCTATACAGTCATACAGTCACTGTCAGTAATCTGTATGCTATAGGATGTGCTATACAGTCATACAGTCACTGTCAGTAATCTGTATGCTATAGGATGTGCTATACAGTCATACAGTCACTGTCAGTAATCTGTATGCTATAGGATGTGCTATACAGTCATACAGTCACTGTCAGTAATCTGTATGCTATAGGATGTGCTATACAGTCATACAGTCACTGTCAGTAATCTGTATGCTATAGGATGTGCTATACAGTCATACAGTCACTGTCAGTAATCTGTATGCTATAGGATGTGCTATACGGTCATACAGTTACTGTCAGTAATCTGTATGCTATAGGATGTGCTATACGGTCATACAGTCACTGTCAGTAATCTGTATGCTATAGGATGTGCTATACAGTCATACATTCACTGTCAGTAATCTGTATGCTATAGGATGTGCTATACAGTCATACAGTCACTGTCAGTAATCTGTATGCTATAGGATGTGCTATACGGTCATACAGTCACTGTCAGTAATCTGTATGCTATAGGATGTGCTATACAGTCATACAGTCACTGTCAGTAATCTGTATGCTATAGGATGTGCTATACGGTCATACATTCACTATCAGTAATCTGTATGCTATAGGATGTGCTATACAGTCATACAGTCACTGTCAGTAATCTGTATGCTATAGGATGTGCTATACAGTCATACAGTCACTGTCAGTAATCTGTATGCTATAGGATGTGCTATACAGTCATACATTCACTGTCAGTAATCTGTATGCTATAGGATGTGCTGTACAGTCATACAGTCACTGTCAGTAATCTGTATGCTATACGATGTGCTATACAGTCATACAGTCACTGTCAGTAATCTGTATGCTATAGGATGTGCTATACGGTCATACAGTCACTGTCAGTAATCTGTATGCTATAGGATGTGCTATACAGTCATACAGTCACTGTCAGTAATCTGTATGCTATAGGATGTGCTATACAGTCATACATTCAGTAACCTGATCGCTGTGCTGCGAAAATCGGCAGCATGCGATCAACTCGGAATGAGGGCCATTCAGAGGCAGCCAGTGATGAGATTCCCTCTGTCTCATTAATCCGCACTGACAGATAAATATTCGGGGGGATTTGTGGTTACAGTAGATCTTGTGCACTTACCTCTGGTTCCTGCGCCGATCTTTTCTTACGTATACATAAAAAGCAACAGCCGTTACGCCAAACAGAATTCCAAATATTATGGCCAACATATCTCCTGTAGATGAGACAGAGTGTATATAAAACATCTAATATGCCTATTAGAAGGAACGGTCAGAGATCTAGGAGGACAGCCAGGAGAGGGCAGTATCACACAGACCAAGGGAGTGAAGGATTTGCAGGAGGAGACGTGGTCCACAGTGTCAAAAGCAGCAGAGAGGTCAAGGAGAATAAGTATAGAGTAGTGTCCCTTAGATTTAGCAGCATGGAGGTCATTGCAGACTTTTGTGAGGGCAGTTTCAATGGAGTGGAGAGGACAGAAGCCAGACTGGAATGGGTCAAGCAGTGAGTGTGAGGAAAGAAAGGAAGTAAGGCGGTTGTAGACAATACGCTCAAGGAGTTTGGAGGCAAAAGGGAGGAGAGAGATGGGTCGGTAGTTGGAGAGGGTGTTTGGATCAAGGGTAGGTTTTTTAAGAATAGGAGAGATGAGTGCATGCTTGAAGGCAGAGGGGACAGTGCCTGATGAGAGGGAGAGATTGAGATAGTGGCCAAGATGTGAACAGGCAGAAGGAGAGAGGTAGCAGAGGAGGCGGGAGGGGATAGGGTCAAGTAGGAGGGGGAGGGGGGGGGGGAGGACCGATTGAGGGCCATGACTTCCTCTCCAAAAACAGGGGAGAAAGATGTCAGAGTTGGTAAGAGGGAAGGGGAGGGGTAAGCTACAGTATAGAAGAAGGCTGGTTACTGATGGTCTGGTGTGATGTGATGTCCTGACGTATGGAGTCAAATTTGGATGTGAAGTATGTGGCAAAGTCAAGAGCAGAGAGTGAAGAAGGGAGACGAGGTGGAGGTGGGCAGAGGAGTGAGTTGAGAGTGGCAAAGAGGCGCCGGGGGTTGGAAGACTGGGAGGAGATGCGGTTCTTGAAGTATGACTGTTTAGCAAGAGAAAGGGCAGCACTGAAGGATGAGAGCATAAGTTTGAAATGGAGGAAGTCTGCCTTAGAGCGTGATTTCCTCCAGTGTCGCTTAGCAGTGCGTGAGCATTTTTGCAGATATCTGGTGCATTTGGTGTGCCAGGGTTGTGGTGTTAATTTACGAGGGTGAATAGTGGTTGGTGGAGCAACAGAGTCAAGAGCAGAAGTAAGGGAAGCGTTGTATGTGGAAGTGGCTTGTTCAGGGCATGAGAGAGAGAGAATAGGAGAGAGAAGTGAGTCAAACAGGGAGGAAAGGAATGTGGTGTCAATAGCCTCAATGTTACGCTTAGTGATGGTAGCCTTAGGAGGTAGAGATGGGGAAGTCGAGAGAGATAGGTTAAAGGAGAGCAGGTGGTGGTCAGAGAGGGGAAATGGGGAGTTGGAGAAATCAGATATCACAGCGGTGAGTGAAGACCAGATCCAGTGATCTCCCATTCACATGGGAGGGTGAGGAGGTCCACTGGGAGAGACCAAGAGAAGAGGTGAGGGTAAGGCATTTAGAGGCAGGGATTGTGTGGGGATGTCGATAGGGATGTTGAAGTCGCCTAGGATAATGGAGGGAATGTCAGAAGAGAGGAAGTGAGGAAGCCGTGACAATGCGGTCGCATCTCATCTTGATGTGACCGCATTGTAATTGACTGGCAATAGATGCTCAGGGCAGGAAACGTAGGCATGTCATGGCTGGTTTTTGGGGTGACCAGACGATGTCACCTGCATTTACTGCGAAAGGAAACATGGCGCCGGACCACTTGAACATGCAGCCTGGCTGCGTATGCAGGGGTCTACCTCTAATTCCTGATTCTGCATTGCGATCACGTCGCTGGGTGTTATGTGTATTTTACCAAAAACTGCTACGGACTCTGAATATCCGTGCGTGTGTGTGTGTGGGGGGGGAGGTGTGTGTGGGGTGTGTGTGCGGGGTGTGTGTATGTTTGTATGTATGTGTGTCCTTTCCCCGTTCAGTCAGGTCCTCACAGTAACTGTAGCCAGATGAACCTGAGAATCCTGTTTGAAGACATCACTTTATCTTGGCATTTGCCAGAATCTGCTGGGTTTATGGGTAAAAGATCCCATTCTGTCTTATAAAGTGAATACATACCTCTACCATTAGTATGTGTCTATTCCTGGCCTTCCTAGTGTTAGGATCTCCTGCTCTGTGCTGCCACGTCGCCATGGCAACCGGGAGGCAAGTGTTAGCGAAGTAACCTGAGCGCAGCTGATACTCCGGTCCGGGTTTTTACTGTGTAGTGGTTACAGGCTCTGTGCACGGCAGGGAATCCGGCGCTGGTTTTGTGCTCACAGTCTGTGAGGTCTGAGTGGGGCGTGGACAGCACCTGCTATATAAACCATCCTCTCAGGCTAGGCAAATGCTGCTGAATCTTTGTTTGTTAGTCAGTTCCAGAGGGTTAGCTAGTACTGTGTGACTTTGTATTTACTTGTTGCTTACTGCGAATAGGCCTTGGGATTCGGTACTTCATTCTGCCAATCCGGACCTAGCAGTAAGACTGGAGTCAGTTGTTTGACCTGCTGGGGTTCTTTTGCTATTCTGTGAACCCAGCAGGTTTGCGGCTGTACTCTCAGACCTGCTTGCTTAATCCTCCCTCACTGTGCAGGGCGTCCAGGTGTCAGTTTAGTGGCAGTAAGCTGAACCTGTG
Organism: Pseudophryne corroboree; assembly: GCF_028390025.1. NCBI lineage: Eukaryota > Metazoa > Chordata > Amphibia > Anura > Myobatrachidae > Pseudophryne > Pseudophryne corroboree. The sequence continues at coordinate 84,793 of NW_026967922.1, forward strand.
CCCTGCAAGTGGGGGTTAGGATTGTGGATACTCTCCTTGTGTCTATATTTCTATCTCTGACCAAGGAGTTTATTCCCACACCCGTTGGTAACCCTTTGGGGTTTTTTCTGTTGCTCTTAGCAACATCATTTCAGGTGCTCCACATGTTAAATCACTACACCTCGCTTCATTGTCCGCTCTATTCCATCTGAGCATTCCTGACACTAGGGAGACACCCAATTCCTGAGCCTTTGGGCTTCTCCGTTCACTTTGTGTTTATTAGTTATTCCATCACCTCCTGTGTATGTTATGTTATACTGTCTGTGAGTTCGTTTGCTTCACTTCCCTCTCTGTTCATACACCGGTATACTCCTGTTAGCACTGGTGTGCGTAACATATTCAGCAGCCCTACTCCTGTTGAAATTTTGTGGGAATATGGAGCATACCCCTCAAAATATTTTGCAACAGGTGGTCGATCAGGTGCAGGTCCTGACTCGACAATTTAATGAGATGTCCATTAAAATGAACACCCCGCAGGCCGCTAGCGGAGCTCCCGCAGCAGCAGCGGCAAGTTCAGGGGTTAAGGAGCCGAAAGTAAAACTCCCGGATCGTTTTTCTGGAGATCGCTCGCAGTTCTTTTGTTTCAAGGAGAGCTGTAAGCTATATTTCAGGCTTAGGCCCCAGTCTTCTGGGTCGGAGATTCAGCGGGTGGGCATGGTGATTTCCTTGCTACAAGGAGACCCACAGGTCTGGGCATATGGGTTACAGTGTGACTGTCCGTCGCTTAAAAGTGTTGATGCTTTTTTTACGGCACTGGGCATTTTGTATGACGACCCTGACAAGATGGCTTCAGCCGAGGCTCAGATTACGGTTCTTAAGCAAGGGCGACGGCCAGCTGAGGTTTATAGTACGGAGTTTCGGAGGTTGGCTCATGATACCCAGTGGAATGACCCAGCCCTGAGAAACCAGTACCGAAGGGGCCTTTCTGACCAGATAAAGGACCAACTGGTACAATATCTTTCGCCTGATAGCTTAGATCAGCTCATGCAGTTATCCATCCGGGTGGATAGACGGCTGAGAGAGTGTAGGCTTGAAAGGGAGACCGCAGTTTCCTTTTTTCCCAAGGGAACCTCAGACTCTGAGGAATATTCCGAGGAGCCTATGCAGATTGGGGCTACCCGCCTCTCCTCGCGTGAGAAGACGCGGAGGAGACAGCAGGGTTTGTGTTTGTACTGTGGGAATAAAGGTCATGTTGTAGTATCATGCCCAGAAAAACCGCAAAACTTCAGGGCCTGAGGGTGATGGGAAATATCCTGTCAGGCCAGAAGTCAGAATTTCCCAAAAAGACTTTTCTCATTCCGGTGACTTTGGAGATCCTCGGTCAAACTATCAAGACTGAGGCCTTTGTTGACAGTGGGGCCGATGGGGTTTTAATGGACCGTCAATTCGCCCTGGAACACTCTGTTCCCTCAGTACCTTTGGCATCAGAGATTGAGATCTGTGGGTTAAACGGGGAACCATTGTCCCAGGGTAAAATTACCTCCTGCACCAGCCAAATTCCTTTGTTTATTGGAGCCACACACTCTGAAAAATTGTCTTTTTACGTGACTGTCTGTTCTTTTGCCCCATTGGTTTTGGGGTTACCCTGGTTAAGGGCCTATAACCCTCAATTTGACTGGGTCTCTGGGGAGATTCTTAGTTGGGGTAGTGATTGTTTCAGGAGTTGCTTGAGCCTTCCAGTCAGGCTCTCGCAGCTATGTTTGCCAGGATTGCCAGGATGTTATGCAGATTTTGCGGATGTGTTCTCCAAAAAAGTTGCGGAGGTACTACCTCCTTATCGCCCCTATGACTGTGCCATTGATTTGTTGCTGGATGCTAAGCTTCCCAAGAGCAGGTTGTACTCCCTGTCACGTCCTGAGACTCAGGCTATGGCAGAGTACATTCAGGAGAACTTGGCTAAGGGATTTATCAGACCCTCACAGTCCCCAGTTGGGTCGGTGTTCTTCTTCGTGGGTAAAAAGGACGGTTCGTTGCGACCCTGCATCGACTTCAGGGAATTGAACCGTATCACGATTAAAAACTCGTACCCACTGCCTCTCATTTCGGTTTTGTTTGACCAGCTTCGTACTGCCACCATTTTTTCTAAGATTGACCTACGCGATGCTTACAATCTAATCCGAATAAGAGAGGGGGATGAATGGAAGACTGCCTTTAATACCCACTCAGGGCATTATGAATATTTGGTGATGCCTTTTGGGCTCTCTAATGCCCCGGCAGTCTTCCAGGAATTCATGAACGATGTGCTCAGGGAATATTTGGATAGATTCTTAGTTGTTTATCTAGATGACATCCTAATCTTCTCTCATTCCCTGGAGGAACATCGGAAGCATGTACGCTTAGTCCTCCAGAAACTCAGAGACCACCAGCTTGGGGCGAAGCTGGAGAAGTGCGAGTTTGAAGTCCAGCAAATCGCATTTCTAGGGTATATTATCTCCTCAGAAGGTTTCCAAATGGAGGGTTCTAAGGTACATGCAGTCCTGGATTGGGTGCAGCCCACTAGTTTGAAGGCGCTTCAGCGTTTTCTGGGCTTTGCGAATTTTTATAGACGGTTTATCGCTGGATTTTCGTCTATAGTGGCCCCCTTGGTGGCACTCACTAAGAAAGGGGCGGATGTTGCTCACTGGTCTTGTGAGGCCAAAGCGGCCTTTGCCCGTCTCAAAAGGGCATTTGTCTCGGCCAAGGTGCTGCGACACCCAGATCCAGAGCGTCCTTTTGTGGTAGAAGTGGATGCCTCTGAGATAGGTATTGGGGCAGTGCTCTCTCAGATGGGGGTGTCTGATAATCGCCTTCATCCCTGTGCTTACTTTTCCCGTAAATTTTCGTCTGCCGAGATGAATTATGATGTGGGTAACCGGGAATTGTTGGCTATAAAGGATGCACTCGGGGAGTGGAGACACTGGCTTGAGGGGGCTAAGTTTGTGGTCTCAATTCTCACCGACCATAAGAATCTGGCATATTTAGAGTCAGCGAAGCGGCTCAATGCCAGGCAGGCACGATGGGCTTTGTTTTTTGCTCGCTTTAATGTTTTGATAACATATCGCCCTGGGTCAAAAAACATCAAGGTGTTAGGCGCCGGGGTCCGCTCATCTGCGCGGCCCGGCGCCTAGCAACTAGGGACGCCGTGCGCGTACAGCCGCCGGCTCCCTAGCAACGCTAGACGCCGGGCGCGCTGAGCCGCACGGACCCTAGCAACGGGGACGCCACTGGCGGACCGCGTTCCCCGTTGCTGGGTCCTGTTTAATTAATAGGTGCACCTGATCTCTGGCCGTGCAGCAAGGCAGCTGCATGGCATTCATTCTAATCAGCTCTGTCAGCAGCTGATTGGAGGACTCCTGTTTAAATACACTCTCAGGGCTTCTCACAGACGCCGGTTATAGCTTCCTGCATGCTGTCTTTGTTTGCTGAGAGTCTGTTTCCAGTCTTGCTGTATCCGGTCGTTCCAGTCCTCTGAAGTCCTGTACTCGGGAGTTATCATCTCGTCCCTGGAGTCCTGACCGATCACCGTTTAACATCCAGTGGTGTTCGTGAGTCGCGGCTCTGCCGTGTGTAGCGGCTCGGCCGCTTTACCCTTTATTATTTGTGTTTGGAGCATTTTGCGGAGGGTTCCGCTTCCACAGGTCCACTCTGGTATCCGGCGGTGCCGGGTAGGAGTATTGGACAAGTGGATTTTGGTTGTCCTTTTCCCTGGCGGTTTTTCCGCACATACTTTAGGTTTTTTAGTTAGCTCGTAGCCCCTGGCCTGTTGTTAGCTAGAGGTCCTCTTGTTATCATCCTGCCTCGGATTTCCCTTTGTCTCTCATTAAGACCGGGGGGCATCGGAGTTGGGCAGACATAATCCGCCCTTCAAACGCGGCTGCCAAGGGCTCAAGAAACCATAGTCTCGCAAGGGATTTCCGATAGCACGGGTGAGACAACAGAGTTAGGGCGCCAGGGGCTATTATTCTTTCCTGCTCCCGTTCCCAGCATTCCATTCAAGTGCTCCGGTCATTGTCATAAGATCTCCTCTGGCCAGGAGTGCTGGAATCATAACATTATTACCGGCCATACCAAAACTTAAAATTAAACAGGGTTTAATTTTTTCTTATTCAGTTTTGTGAGAGTTTATCGGCCTCATGAATCCTACAGGTTTAGGGCCAAATCCTGGTCAGCTCTTAGTCAGCCAGATTCAAGAACTTACTCAGATGGTTCAGGATCTTTCTCTTCGGGTGAAGTCGCAGGAAGATCTTTTGCGAGCTTCCCCGAAGGTAGTTCCTGAACCAAAGATGCATTTGCCTGACCGTTTTTCTGGTGATAGGAAAGAGTTTTTTAATTTTAATGAATCCTGTAAACTTTATTTTCGTTTAAGACCGATTTCCTCGGGTACTGAATCTCAGCGGGTCGGGACTATTATTTCTTTGCTCCAGGGGGATCCTCAGACCTGGGCATTTGGTTTAAAAGCAGAGGATCCGGCATTGTTGTCAGTGGACGCTTTTTTTGGGTCTTTAGGGCTCTTGTATGATGACCCTGATAGAGAGGCGTCCGCTGAAAGTCAGTTGCGCGCTCTCAGACAGGGTAGAAATCCTGCGGAGGTTTATTGTACGGAGTTTCGCCGTTGGTCGAACGACTGTGGCTGGAATGACCCAGCCCTGCGCAGTCAGTTTCGCCTCGGCTTATCAGAGTCTATAAAAGACAGTCTCCTTCAGTACCCCGCTCCTGAGACTCTCGATAAGCTCATGGAGCTTTCTATTAAGATAGATCGTCGTCTCAGAGAGCGGAGGGCTGAAAAAGGAGCACCTGTAAGGTCAAGTCCGTGTGTATATTCCATTCCTGAGGACGTAGAGGAGCCCATGCAGATGGGTCTCTCCCGGCTGTCTCCTGAAGAAAGAGCCAGAAGGCAAAATTCTGGTCTTTGCCTGTACTGTGGGGGTAAGGGACATTTTTCTCGTAATTGTCCGAACAAGTCGGGAAACGCTTTGACCAGGTGAATTGTGAGGGGGTTCACCTAGGTCTGCAGCTTATCTCCTCGAATAACTCCCTTTTAGTCCCAATTAAAGTTTCCTTTGGCAGCCTCAGTTCTTCGGTGTTGGCTTTTGTTGACAGTGGAGCTGCAGGAAACTTTATGGATTTAACTTGGGCTAAGGCCTTAGGCATTCCTCAGTTACCTTTGGGTAGGTGTGTCACCATGCATGGCTTAGATGGGAGTCCACTGTCCAATGGGGTTATTTCTCTACGTACACCCCCTGTATTACTTACAGTAGGAGCTCTACATTCTGAAAAAATCGAGTTCTTCCTTACTCATTGCCCAGCAGTTCCAGTAGTTCTGGGTCACCCTTGGCTGGCCTTTCATAATCCCACCATTGATTGGCGGTCGGGGGAGATTTCACAATGGGGTACCTTTTGTGATAGGGAATGTATTACGTTTCCAGTCAGAGTAGCAGCTGCCATTCCTGAACTCATTCCTGTGGAATACCAGGAGTTTGCTGATGTGTTCTCCAAAGGCAATGCGGACATTCTGCCTCCTCATCGGCCGTATGATTGTGCTATTAAGCTTATTCCTGGTGCCGCATTACCAAAGGGAAGATTATATGCTTTATCCGGGCCAGAAACTGCGGCCATGAATGATTATGTTAAGGAGAGCCTAGGGAAAGGATTTATTAGACCATCAAAATCTCCTTTAAGTGCAGGTTTCTTCTTTGTGGAGAAAAAGGATGGCTCGCTTAGACCTTGCATTGACTTTAGAGCCCTGAATAAGATCTCAGTTAAAAATACTTATCCTTTGCCGCTGATATCTGTACTCTTTGATCAGCTACGTTCGGCTGTGATTTTTTCTAAAATTGACCTTAGAGGAGCGTACAACCTCATCCGAATCAAATCTGGAGATGAGTGGAAGACGCCCTTCAGTACTCAGTCAGGTCACTACGAGTACCTGGTGATGCCGTTCGGCTTGTCCAATGCACCAGCAGTTTTTCAAGACCTCATTAATGATGTGCTCCGTGACTTCCTAGGGAAATTCGTGGTCGTTTACTTAGACGACATCCTGATTTATTCTGAATCAATGGAACAACATGTTACCCAGGTGCGTCTGGTTCTTCAGAAGTTACGTGAGAATCATTTATATGCCAAGCTGGAGAAGTGTGAGTTTCATGTCACGGAGGTATCTTTTTTAGGGTACATTATTTCCCCTCAGGGATTTTCCATGGAACCAAAGAAGCTCCAGGCCATCCTTAGTTGGGCGCAACCCACCAATTTAAAAGCAATTCAGCGCTTTTTAGGGTTTGCGAATTATTATAGGAGGTTCATTCATTCTTTTTCTGACCTGGTTGCTCCCATTGTAGCTCTGACAAAGAAAGGAGCGGATCCTACCAACTGGTCGCGTGAAGCAGAGTTGTCCTTTCGGGCCTTGAAACAAGCCTTTGTCTCGGCTCCAGTCCTCAGACATCCCAATCCGGAATTGCCCTTTGTTGTGGAGGTTGATGCCTCGGAGGTTGGAGTGGGGGCTATCCTTTCTCAAAAGGATCCGGAGTCTCTGGAGTTACATCCTTGTGCCTTTATGTCCAGGAAATTCTCCTCCGCTGAATCCAACTATGACGTTGGTAATCGGGAGTTACTGGCGATAAAGTGGGCTTTCGAGGAGTGGAGGCATTGGCTGGAGGGAGCAAAACATACCATTTCAGTATTGACTGACCATAAAAACCTGCAATACATCGAATCAGCTAAGCGGCTTAATGCCCGGCAGGCACGTTGGGCTTTATTTTTTACTCGTTTCAAATTCATAATCACTTTCAGGCCTGGTTCCAGGAATACCAAGGCTGATGCCCTGTCACGCAGTTTTCTTCCGGTTCACAATAACAGTCCTGTTACTCCCATACTTCCATCTTCGGTCATTTGGGCAGGCCTCACACAAGATTTATTTACCCAGTTAAAACAGCTTCAACACCAAGCTCCTGGAAATACTCCTGCTGGTCGTCTTTACGTCCCTGAGTTTTTGAGAGCTACTGTTTTGACTGAATTCCATGATAACAAAGTTTCCGGGCATCCGGGAATCTCTAAGACTTTGGAGTTAGTCTCCCGCTCAGTATGGTGGCCTGGTCTTTATAAAGACGTTAAGGAGTTTTTTTCATGTCAGGTTTGTGCACAGCATAAGGTTCCCCGTTCCTTGCCTATCGGGCAACTTATGCCCTTAAATGTCCCTCTCAGGCCATGGTCTCATATTTCCATGGATTTTGTGGTAGACCTTCCCCTTTCAGCCGGATTCTGAGTCATATGGGTGGTAGTGGACCGTTTTAGCAAGATGGCTCATTTCATTGCTCTTCCCCGACTGCCATCTGCCCAAGGGTTGGCAGTTTTGTTTCTCCGCCATGTTTTCAGACTTCATGGGTTGCCTACTGATATTGTTTCTGATCGGGGTCCACAATTCATCGCACAATTCTGGAAGTGTTTTTGTGCTTCATTAAAGATGAAATTGTCGTTAACATCCGGTTACCACCCACAATCCAACGGGCAAACCGAGCGAGTTAACCAATCATTGAAACAGTATTTGCGTTTGTATTCAGCCAAACTCCAGAATGATTGGTCCGAGTTTCTTCCGTTGGCGGAGTTTGCTTACAATAATTCCTGTCATTCCTCCACTAAAGTGTCTCCATTCTTTTCAGTTTTTGGTTTTCACCCCAGAGCTAATTCTTTTTTTCATCATTCCTCAGTCTCCCCGCTAACCTTAACCTCCCATCTCAGAGCCATTTGGAAAAAAGTGCACCTTGCTCTCAGAAAAGCGGCCTTTCGAGAGAAGAAATTTTCTGACAGGCTCCGACGTCCTTGCACTTTTAAGGTGGGAGATAGGGTATGGTTGTCGACTCGTAACATCAGGCTTCGACAATCCTCGGCTAGATTGGGACCCAAATTTATTGGGCCATTTCTTATTATTAAAAGAGTCAACCCAGTTGCCTTCCGGTTACGTTTACCAAGATCTCTTAGGATTGGAAATACGTTTCATTGCTCCCTGTTGAAACTATACGTTTCTTCCAGTAGATTTCCAAGGAGGATCTCTCAGGGTAGATCTCCGGTGGATGTACAGGGACAACAGGAGTTCTTGGTGGAGAAGGTTCTCGATTCCAAATTGTCCTGGGGCCGGCTTTATTTTCTGGTGCACTGGAGAGGCTATGGTCCGGAGGAAAGGTCTTGGGTCTTGGATAAGGATCTTCATGCCCCGAGGCTCAAGAGTGCATTTTTTCGGGAATTTCCTCGGAAACCTGGCTTTAGGGGTTCCTTGACCCCTCCTCAAGGGGGGGTACTGTTAGGCGCCGGGGTCCGCTCGTCTGCGCGGCCCGGCGCCTAGCAACTAGGGACGCCGTGCGCGTACAGCCGCCGGCTCCCTAGCAACGCTAGACGCCGGGCGCGCTGAGCCGCACGGACCCTAGCAACGGGGACGCCACTGGCGGACCGCGTTCCCCGTTGCTGGGTCCTGTTTAATTAATAGGTGCACCTGATCTCTGGCTGTGCAGCAAGGCAGCTGCATGGCATTCATTCTAATCAGCTCTGTCAGCAGCTGATTGGAGGACTCCTGTTTAAATACACTCTCAGGGCTTCTCACAGACGCCGGTAATAGCTTCCTGCATGCTGTCTTTGTTTGCTGAGAGTCTGTTTCCAGTCTTGCTGTATCCGGTCGTTCCAGTCCTCTGAAGTCCTGTACTCGGGAGTTATCATCTCGTCCCTGGAGTCCTGACCGATCACCGTTTAACATCCAGTGGTGTTCGTGAGTCGCGGCTCTGCCGTGTGTAGCGGCTCGGCCGCTTTACCCTTTATTATTTGTGTTTGGAGCATTTTGCGGAGGGTTCCGCTTCCACAGGTCCACTCTGGTATCCGGCGGTGCCGGGTAGGAGTATTGGACAAGTGGATTTTGGTTGTCCTTTTCCCTGGCGGTTTTTCCGCACATACTTTAGGTTTTTTAGTTAGCTCGTAGCCCCTGGCCTGTTGTTAGCTAGAGGTCCTCTTGTTATCATCCTGCCTCGGATTTCCCTTTGTCTCTCATTAAGACCGGGGGGCATCGGAGTTGGGCAGACATAATCCGCCCTTCAAACGCGGCTGCCAAGGGCTCAAGAAACCATAGTCTCGCAAGGGATTTCCGATAGCACGGGTGAGACAACAGAGTTAGGGCGCCAGGGGCTATTATTCTTTCCTGCTCCCGTTCCCAGCATTCCATTCCAGTGCTCCGGTCATTGTCATAAGATCTCCTCTGGCCAGGAGTGCTGGAATCATAACACAAGGCTGATGCGCTCTCGCTGAGTTTTGCTCCAGTTCAAGAGACCACCGAGGAGCCATTGCCCATTGTGTCCCCATCATGTATTAAAGTGGGCATTACCCAGGACCTCTTGTCATTAGTCCTTAGAGCACAGGAGCAGGCTCCTCCAGACCTTCTGGTAGGTCTCTTGTTTGTGCCTCCTAGGTTAAGACAGCGAGTGTTCCTGGAATTCCATGCCAAGAGGTCGGCAGGGCATCCGGGTATTGCCAGAACTCGGCAGTTGCTGTCTAGGGCGGTGTGGTGGCCCTCGGTGGCTAGGGATGTGGATCAGTGGGTTCGGGCATGTGACGTTTGTGCCCGAAATAAAACTCCTAGAGGGGTTCCTGTCGGCCTATTACATCCACTCTCTATTCCGCCTAAGCCATGGACCCACATTTATATGGATTTTGTGGTGGACTTGCCCAAATCCTCGGGGATGACAGCCATTTGGGTTGTCGTTGACAGGTTTTCGAAGATGGCGCATTTCGTTCCACTGGTTGGGTTGCCATCGGCCAGACGCCTGTCTGAGTTATTTATGCAGCATGTTGTGCGCCTCCACGGGTTGCCACTTGATGTGGTCTCTGACCGTGGATCCCAGTTTGTGGCCAAATTCTGGAGGGCATTTTGTTCTGATCTCCAGATTTCTGTGAGCTTGTCGTCAGGCTACCTTCCACAGTCTAATGGGCAGACTGAGAGGGTGAACCAGTCCTTGGAGCAGTTCCTCAGGTGTTATGTCTCCAAGTGTCATACTGACTGGGTTGCTCATCTGTCCATGGCGGAGTTTGCCTATAACAACGCAGCTCACTCTGCTACAGGGATCTCTCCCTTCCTTTGTGTGTATGGGCATCATCCTAAGGCCAATTCTTTTGACCCCCTGGATTCCACGCCTGGTGGTTCCTCTGTTGTTTCGGTCCTTAGGGGTATTTGGAGGAAAGTGAAGTAAGCCCTTGTGTCTGTGTCATTAGTGACCAAAAGGGTTTTTGATAAGCGGAGAAGACCCTGCAGCTTCAAATTAGGAGACTTCGTCTGGTTGTCCACCAAGAATTTGAAGTTGAGACAGCCATCTCATAAGTTAGGCCCCCGGTTCATCGGCCCTTATAAGATCACCAGGGTTATCAATCCGGTGGCATTTCAGTTAGATCTGCCCCGTTCATTGGGTATCAATAAAACATTTCATTGTTCCCTTTTAAAACTGGCGGTTAGTAATCCTTCTTCCAGTGGAAGACCTTCTCCTCTTCTGATACGGGGTCAGAGGGAGTTTGTGGTTGAAAGGGTTCTTGACTCCAAGATGGTTCGGGGTCGGCTGTCATTTTTGGTGCACTGGAAGGGGTATGGCCCGGAGGAGCGGTCGTGGGTGCGCAGTTGTGATCTTCATGCCCCCAGACTGATACACTCTTTCTTCTCGCAGTTCCCCGATAAACCCGGTGGTAGGGGTTCTTTGACCCCTCGTCAGAGGGGGGGTACTGTTAGGATCTCCTGCTCTGTGCTGCCACATCGCCATGGCAACCGGGAGGCAAGTGTTGGCGAAGTAACCTGAGCGCAGCTGATACTCCGGTCCGGGTTTTTACTGTGTAGTGGTTACAGGCTCTGTGCACGGCAGGGAATCCGGCGCTGGTTTTGTGCTCACAGTCTGTGAGGTCTAAGTGGGGCGTGAACAGCACCTGCTATATAAACCATCCTCTCAGGCTAGGTAAATGCTGCTGAATCTTTGTTTGTTAGTCAGTTCCAGAGAGTTAGCTAGTACTGTGTGACTTTGTATTTATTTGTTGCTTACTGCGAATAGGCCTTGGGATTCGGTACTTCATTCTGCCAATCCGGACCTAGCAGTAAGACTGGAGTCAGTTGTTTGACCTGCTGGGGTTCTTTTGCTATTCTGTGAACCCAGCAGGTTTGCGGCTGTACTCTCAGACCTGCTTGCTTAATCCTCCCTCACTGTGCAGGGCGTCCAGGTGTCAGTTTAGTGGCAGTAAGCTGAACCTGTGCCCTGCAAGTGGGGGTTAGGATTGTGGATACTCTCCTTGTGTCTATATTTCTATCTCTGACCAAGGAGTTTATTCCCACACCCGTTGGTAACCCTTTGGGGTTTTTTCTGTTGCTCTTAGCAACATCATTTCAGGTGCTCCACATGTTAAATCACTACATCTCGCTTCATTGTCCGCTCTATTCCATCTGAGCATTCCAGACACTAGGGAGACACCCAATTCCTGAGCCTTTGGGCTTCTCCGTTCACTTTGTGTTTATTAGTTATTCCATCACCTCCTGTGTATGTTATGTTATACTGTCTGTGAGTTCGTTTGCTTCGCTTCCCTCTCTGTTCATACACCGGTATACTCCTGTTAGCACTGGTGTGCGTAACACCTAGGTGATATAGCTATTATTATTAGTCGTATGTTTTGTTTCCTAGGTGTCACAAAGGGTGCACAGTCCTGTACCAAGAGCACACAGCAAAACAGAACATAATAAAGAACAGTAGAGATGTTTTCACGATAACATATAACTACATACAGCAGAACACATATATCCCCAGGAGCATAAGTGTACAGGGAGAAGGAAAAGGGCCAGGAACAAACCATTGTAGGATGAGAGGTAGTCCACAGCATCAAAGGCAACAGAGAGGTCCAAAAGGAGATAACCCTTGGAAATGGCAGTGGGAAATCAGTGGCAACCAAGATATAGCAATTTCTGTAGAGGTGCAGAGAGCGAGATTGTTCATGGGGTAGTTGCAGAAAAGCCAGAAGCTAGGAGTGAAGTAAAAGAGATAGGAAGATAATTATAAGGAGTGTGACAATGGCATGCACAGAGGAGTGGAAGGTGGAAGAAGAGAGGGAAAGGTGGAAGAGGTAGGCAGGGTGGGAGCAGATGATAGGAGTGAGGGAATGGATGGGATGCCAGGGTATTAGTCAGCAGAAAGTGGAAGTGTTAAAGGAAAAGAGAAGGACAGAGACTTCCTCTTCAGAGATGGTTACAATGAGGGAAGCGTGGGTATTCTGTAGGGGGAGGGTGTATTTGATCAAGTGGAGCCTTATAGGAAGAACTGTCCATATGGATTGACTTGACTTTGGATATAAAGTGAGTAGCACAGTTGAGGGCAAAGAGGGAGGAGAGGAGTGCAGATGAGAGCAGAGAAGAGTGTAGAGGAGAGCAGAGAGGAGGATGAATGGAAGAGGAGAACGGAGCAGAGGAGGAGAGTGGAGAGCAGAGGAGTGGCTAGAAGAGTAAAGGAGATGAGAGCAGAACACAGGAGTGGATTGAAGAGGAGTAGAAAGCAGGGGAGATGATAGTAGAGGAATAGAGAACAGAGAGGAGGAGTGGAGAGCAGATGAAAGAAAAGGAGAGGAGTGGACAGCAGAGCAGAAGCTATGGATGAAGAGAAGATGAAAGGTATGGACAGAAGAGCAGTTGAGAGAAGAGGAGAGCAGTGGACAGCAGAGCAGAAGCTATGGGTGAAGAGAAGATGAAAGGTATGGACAGAAGAGGAGAGGATAGAAGAGGAGTTGAGAGAAGGGGAGAGCAGTGTAGAGCAGAGGAGATGACAAAAGAACAGGGAGGGGATTAAAGAGGAGTGGAGAGTAGAGGAGATAAGAGAGAAGGGAAGAGGAGGGAAGTGGAGAGAAGTGTTGAGAGGAGTGGAAATCAGCACAGATGAGTGGCAGCAGAAGAGACAACAGGAGTGCAAAGAAGAGAAGTGGCGGGATGTATTAAAATACATTGCCGCCCTTCGCAGCTATGCTAATCGCATATGTACTAACATATGCGATTAACATGCAATGCGGTGACAGAGGTCCCCCGCAATACCTGTCAGAAGGTGTGCGGTGGTCTCTGTGGGGTTCATCACCTCCCAGCCGCGGGAGGAGGCGTGTGCTGGGAGTCCGGGGAGCAGAGTAGGGGAGAGGAGTGGAGAGCAGAGGAGACGCACACAGAGAAGATGACAGAATTGAAGAGGAGTAGAGAGAAGAGGATTGGATAGATGAGCAGAGAAGAGAAGAGGTGTGGAAAGAATAGAGGAGGAAAGGAATGGACAGCAGAGCAGAGGAAAGGATTGGAGAGGGGAAGAGTGGAGAAGGGATGAGAGGAGGATGATTACCTGTGCCGAGTGCTGCATTATCAGCTCCTTGTGTGCCTGGGAAAGAAATGTTATGATGGATGTTATTCAGTATAAGGAACACCTAAAGGGGAATGGAGGATGATGTCATTAATAAGACTCTCAGAACATGTGTATTTATGGATACACAGTGTCGGCCCCCATGTGGCCAATACCCCCGCGCATGCCAAGGCGAGCCTGTAAATGGATGGTGTATTCATGGAAAGGGGACATGGAAATTCCCCATTGACATCACTCTGGGGGGGGTGCCCAGCATCCCCAGACAATCTCAGCTGCCCATGGAGACTCATCTGCCTGCACTGCTGCTCCTTCTCAGTGACAGAAGATTCTCAGCTGCCCCTGGAGACTCATCTGCCTGCACTGCTGCTCCTTCTCAGTGACAGAAGATTCCCAGCTGCCCCTGGAGACTCATCTGCCTGCACTGCTGCTCCTTCTCAGTAACAGAAGATTCTCAGCTGCCCCTGGAGACTCATCTGCCTGCGCTGCTGCTCCTTCTCAGTAACAGAAGAGTCTCAGCTGCCCCTGGAGACTCATCTGCCTGCACTGCTGCTCCTTCTCAGTGACAGAAGATTCTCAGCTTCCCCTGGAGATTCATCTGCCTGCGCTGCTGCTCCTTCTCAGTGACAGAAGATTCTCAGCTGCCCCTGGAGACTCATCTGCCTGCACTGCTGCTCCATCTCAGTGACAGAAGATTCTCAGCTGCCCCTGGAGACTCATCTGCCTGCACTGCTGCTCCTTCTCAGTGACAGAAGATTCTCAGCTGCCCCTGGAGACTCATCTGCCTGCACTGCTGCTCCTTCTCAGTGACAGAAGATTCTCAGCTGCCCCTGGAGATTCATCTGCCTGCACTGCTGCTCCTTCTCAGTGACAGAATATTCTCAGCTTCCCCTGGAGATTCATCTGCCTGCGCTGCTGCTCCTTCTCAGTGACAGAAGATTCTCAGCTGCCCCTGGAGACTCATCTGCCTGCGCTGCTGCTCCTTCTCAGTGACAGAAGATTCCCAGCTGCCCCTGGAGACTCATCTGCCTGCGCTGCTGCTCCTTCTCAGTGACAGAAAATTCTCAGCTGCCCCTGGAGACTCATCTGCCTGCACTGCTGCTCCTTCTCAGTGACAGAAGATTCTCAGCTGCCCCTGGAGACTCATCTGCCTGCGCTGCTGCTCCTTCTCAGTGACAGAAGATTCTCAGCTGCCTCCTTCTCAGTGACAGAAGATTCTCAGCTGCCCCTGGAGACTCATCTGCCTGCATTGCTGCTCCTTCTCAGTGACAGAAGATTCTCAGCTGCCCCTGGAGACTCATCTGCCTGCACTGCTGCTCCTTCTCAGTGACAGAAGATTCTCAGCTGCCCCTGGAGACTCATCTGCCTGCACTGCTGCTCCTTCTCAGTGACAGAAGATTCTCAGCTGCCCCTGGAGACTCATCTGCCTGCACTGCTGCTCCTTCTCAGTGACAGAAGATTCTCAGCTGCCCTGGAGACTCATCTGCCTGCGCTGCTGCTCCTTCTCAGTAACAGAAGAGTCTCAGCTGCCCCTGGAGACTCATCTGCCTGCACTGCTGCTCCTTCTCAGTGACAGAAGATTCTCAGCTGCCCCTGGAGACTCATCTGCCTGCACTGCCCACTCCTTCTCAGTGACAGAAGATTCTCAGCTTCCCCTGGAGACTCATCTGCCTGCACTGATGCTTCTTCTCAGTGACAGAAGATTCTCAGCTGCCCCTGGAGACTCATCTGTCTGCACTGCTGCTCCTTCTCAGTAACAGAAGATTCTCAGCTGCCCCTGGAGACTCATCTGCCTGCACTGCTGCTCCTTCTCAGTAACAGAAGATTCTCAGCTGCCCCTGGAGACTCATCTGCCTGCACTGCTGCTCCTTCTCAGTGACAGATTCCCAGCTGCCCCTGGAGACTCATCTGCCTGCACTGCTGCTCCTTCTCAGTGACAGAAGAGTCTTAGCTGCCCCTGGAGACTCATCTGCCTGCACTGCTGCTCCTTCTCAGTGACAGAAGATTCTCAGCTGCCCCTGGAGATTCATCTGCCTGCACTGCTGCTCCTTCTCAGTGACAGAAGATTCTCAGCTGCCCCTGGAGATTCATCTGCCTGCACTGCTGCTCCTTCTCAGTAACAGAAGATTCTCAGCTGCCCCTGGAGACTCATCTGCCTGCACTGCTGCTCCTTCTCAGTGACAGAAGATTCTCAGCTGTCTCCTTCTCAGTGACAGAAGAATCTCAGCTGCCATCTCTCATCCTAACCCTCTGTTACACGCTCACTGTGTACGCCATCTCTCATCCTGAACCTCTGGTTACACGCTCACTGTGTACGCCATCTCTCATCCTGACACTCTGTTACACGCTCACTGTGTACGCCATCTCTCATCCTGACCCTCTGTTACATGCTCACTGTGTACACCATCTCTCATCCTGACCCTCTGATACACGTTCACTGTGTACCCCATCTCTCATCCTGACCCTCTGTTACACGCTTACTGTGTACACCATCTCTCATCCTGACCCTCTGTTACACGCTCACTGTGTACGCCATCTCTCATCCTAACCCTATGTTACACGCTCACTGTGTACGCCATCTCTCATCCTAACCCTCTGTTACACGCTCACTGTGTACCCCATCTCTCATCCTAACCCTCTGTTACACGCTCACTGTGTACCCCATCTCTAATCCTAACCCTCTGTTACACGCTCACTGTGTACACCATCTCTCATCCTAACCCTATGTTACACGCTCACTGTGTACGCCATCTCTCATCCTAACCCTCTGTTACACGCTCACTGTGTACACCATCTCTCATCCTGATCCTCTGTTACACGCTCACTGTGTACCCCATCTCTCATCCTGATCCTCTGTTACACACTCACTGTGTACCCCATCTCTCATCCTGATCCTCTGTTACACGCTCACAGTGTACACCATCTCTCATCCTAACCCTCTGTTACACGCTCACAGTGTACATCAGCTCTCATCCTAACCCTCTGTTACACGCTCACTGTGTACGCCATCTCTTATCCTAACCCTCTGTTACACGCTCACTGTGTACGCCATCTCTTATCCTAACCCTCTGTTACACGCTCACTGTGTACACCATCTCTCATCCTGACCCTCTTTTACACGCTCACTGTGTACGCCATCTCTTATCCTAAACCTCTGTTACACGCTCACTGTGTACACCATCTCTCATCCTGACCCTCTGTTACACGCTCACTGGGTACCCCATCTCTTATCCTAACCCTCTGTTACACGCTCACTGTGTACACCATCTCTCATCCTAACCTTCTGCTACACGCTCACTATGTACACATCTCATCCTGATCTTCTGCTACACGCTCACTGTGTACGCCATCTCTCATCCTAACCCTCTGTTACACGCTCACTGTGTACACCATCTCTCATCCTAACCCTCTGTTACACGCTCACTGTGTACACCATCTCTCATCCTGATCCTCTGTTATACGCTCACTGTGTACCCCATCTCTCATCCTGATCCTCTGTTACACACTCACTGTGTACCCCATCTCTCATCCTGATCCTCTGTTACACGCTCACAGTGTACACCATCTCTCATCCTAACCCTCTGTTACACGCTCACAGTGTACATCATCTCTCATCCTAACCCTCTGTTACACGCTCACTGTGTACGCCATCTCTTATCCTAACCCTCTGTTACACGCTCACTGTGTACGCCATCTCTTATCCTAACCCTCTGTTACACGTTCACTGTGTACACCATCTCTCCTCCTATCCCTCTTTTACACGCTCACTGTGTACACCATCTCTCATCCTAACCGTCTGTTACACGCTCACTGTGTACGCCATCTCTCATCCTAACCCTCTGTTACACGCTCACTGTGTACACCATCTCTCATCCTAACCCTCTGTTACACGCTCACTGTGTACACCCTCTCTCATCCTGACCCTCTGTTACACGCTCACTGTGTACCCCATCTCTCATCCTCCCTCTCCCTCTGTTACACGCTCACTGTGTACACCATCTCTCATCCTGACCCTCTGTTACACGCTCACTGTGTACCCCATCTCTCATCCTGACCCTCTGTTACACGCTCACTGTGTACACCATCTCTCATCCTGACCCTCTGTTACACGCTCACTGTGTACGCCATCTCTCATCCTAACCCTCTGTTACACGCTCACTGTGTACCCCATCTCTCATCCTAACCCTCTGTTACACGCTCACTGTGTACCCCATCTCTAATCCTAACCCTCTGTTACACGCTCACTGTGTACGCCATCTCTCATCCTAACCCTCTGTTACACGCTCACTGTGTACGCCATCTCTCATCCTAACCCTCTGTTACACGCTCACTGTGTACACCATCTCTCATCCTAACCCTCTGTTACACGCTCACTGTGTACGCCATCTCTCATCCTAACCCTCTGTTACACGCTCACTGTGTACGCCATCTCTCATCCTAACCCTCTGTTACACGCTCACTGTGTACGCCATCTCTAATCCTAACCCTTTGCTACACGCTCACTGTGTACGCCATCTCTCATCCTGACCCTCTGCTACACGCTCACTGTGTACCCCATCTCTCATCCTAACCCTCTGTTACACGCTCACTGTGTATGCCATCTCTCATCCTAACCCTCTGTTACACGCTCACTGTGAACGCCATCTCTCATCCTAACCCTTTGTTACACGCTCACTGTGTACCCCATCTCTCATCCTGACCCTCTGTTACACGCTCACTGTGTACACCATCTCTCATCCTAACCCTCTGTTACACGCTCACTGTGTACGCCATCTCTCCTCCTAACCCTCTGTTACACGCTCACTATGTACGCCATCTCTCATCCTAACCCTCTGTTACATGCTCACTGTGTACACCATCTCTCCTCCTAACCCTCTTTCTCTGACGTCCTAGTGGATGCTGGGGACTCCGTCAGGACCATGGGGAATAGCGGCTCCGCAGGAGACAGGGCACAAAATTTAAAAGTTTGACCACTAGGTGGTGTGTACTGGCTCCTCCCCCTATGACCCTCCTCCAAGCCTCAGTTAGGTTTTTGTGCCCGTCCGAGCAGGGTGCAATCTAGGTGGCTCTCATAAAGAGCTGCTTAGAGTAAAAGTTTTGATAGTTTTATTATTTTCAGTGAGTCCTGCTGGCAACAGGCTCACTGCAATGAGGGACCTAGGGGAGAAGAAGTGAACTCACCTGCGTGCAGGATGGATTTGCTTCTTAGGCTACTGGACACCATTAGCTCCAGAGGGACGATCACAGGTACAGCCTGGATGGGTCACCGGAGCCGCGCCGCCGACCCCCTTACAGATGCCGAAGTAAGAAGAGGTCCAGAAACCGGCGGCTGAAGGCTTTTCAGTCTTCATGAGGTAGCGCACAGCACTGCAGCTGTGCGCCATTGCGCTCAGGCACACTTCACACCGGCGGTCACTGAGGGTGCAGGGCGCTGGGGGGGGCGCCCTGGGCAGCAATGTTAATACCTTTCTGGCTAAAAAGAATACATCACATATAGTCCATGAGGCTATATGGATGTATTTCACCCCTGCCAGGTCTCAGAAAAACCGGGAGAAGAGCCCGCCGGAATAGGGGGCGGGGCCTATCTCCTCAGCACACAGCGCCATTTTCCTACACAGCTCCGCTGCTAGGAAGGCTCCCAGGCTCTCCCCTGCACTGCACTACAGAAACAGGGTAAAAAACAGAGAGGGGGGGCATTTTTTGGCGATATTATATATATTTAAGCAGCTATAAGGAAACAACACTTATATAAGGTTGTTCCTATATAATTATAGCGCTTTGGTGTGTGCTGGCAAACTCTCCCTCTGTCTCCCCAAAGGGCTAGTGGGGTCCTGTCTTCTATCAGAGCATTCCCTGTGTGTCTGCTGTGTGTCGGTACGTGTGTGTCGACATGTATGAGGACGATGTTGGTGTGGAGGCGGAGCAATTGCCGGTAATGGTGATGTCACCCCCTAGGGAGTCGACACCGGAATGGATGGCTTTGTTTATGGAATTACGTGATAATGTCAGCACGCTGCAGAAGTCGGTTGACGACATGAGACGACCGGCAAACCAGTTAGTACCTGTACAGGCGTCTCAAACACCGTCAGGGGCTGTAAAACGCCCTTTGCCTCAGTCGGTCGACACAGACCCAGACACGGACACCGAATCTAGTGTCGACGGTGAAGAAACGAACGTATTTTCCAGTAGGGCCACACGTTATATGATCACGGCAATGAAGGAGGCTTTGCATATCTCTGATACTGCAAGTACCACAAAAAGGGGTATTATGTGGGGTCTGAAAAAGCTACCTGTAGTTTTTCCTGAATCAGAGGAATTGAATGAAGTGTGTGATGAAGCGTGGGTTACCCCTGATAAAAAACTGCTAATTTCAAAGAAGTTATTGGCGTTATACCCTTTCCCGCCAAAGGTTAGGGCGCGCTGGGAAACACCCCCTAGGGTGGACAAGGCGCTCACACGTTTATCCAAACAAGTGGCGTTACCGTCTCCTGATACGGCCGCCCTCAAGGATCCAGCTGATAGGAGGCTGGAAAATACTCTAAAAAGTATATACACACATACTGGTGTTATACTGCGACCAGCAATCGCCTCAGCCTGGATGTGCAGTGCTGGGGTGGCTTGGTCGGATTCCCTGACTGAAAATATTGATACCCTGGATAGGGACAGTATTTTATTGACTATAGAGCAATTAAAGGATGCATTCCTTTATATGCGAGATGCACAGAGGGATATCTGCACTCTGGCATCAAGAGTAAGTGCGATGTCCAAGAAGAAGTCTATGGACACGACAGTGGTCAGGCGATGCGGATTCCAAACGGCATAGGGAAGTATTGCCGTATAAAGGGGAGGAATTATTTGGGGTCGGTCTATCGGATTTGGTAGCCACGGCAACAGCCGGGAAGTCCACCTTTTTACCTCAAGTCCCCTCCCAGCAGAAAAAGACGCAGTCTTTTCAGCCGCAGTCCTTTCGTTCCTATAAGAACAAGCGAGCAAAAGGACATTCATATTTGCCCCGAGGCAAAGGAAAGGGTAAGAGACTGCAGCAAGCAGCCCCTTCCCAGGAGCAGAAGTCCTCCCCGGCTTCTGCAAAGGCCTCAGCATGACGCTGGGACCTTACAAGCGGACTCAGGGGCGGTGGGGGGTCGCCTCAAGAATTTCAGCGCACAGTGGGCTCACTCGCAGGTGGACCCCTGGATCCTGCAGGTAGTATCTCAGGGTTACAGGTTGGAATTCGAGAAGTCTCCCCCTCGCCGGTTCCTAAAATCTGCTTTGCCAACGTCTCCCTCAGACAGGGCGACGGTATTGGAAGCCATTCACAAGCTGTATTCTCAGCAGGTGATAATCAAGGTACCCCTTCTACAACAGGGAAAGGGGTATTACTCCACGCTATTTGTGGTACCGAAGCCGGACGGCTCGGTAAGACCTATTCTAAATCTGAAATCTCTGAACCTGTACATACAAAAATTCAAGTTCAAGATGGAGTCACTCAGAGCAGTGATAGCGAATCTGGAAGAAGGGGATTTTATGGTGTCATTGGACATCAAGGATGCTTACCTTCATGTCCCAATTTGCCCTTCACACCAAGGGTACCTCAGGTTCGTGGTACAAAACTGTCATTATCAGTTTCAGACGCTGCCGTTTGGATTGTCCACGGCACCCAGGGTCTTTACCAAGGTAATGGCCGAAATGATGATCCTTCTTCGAAGAGAAGGCGTATTAATTATCCCTTACTTGGACGATCTCCTGATAAGGGCAAGATCCAGAGAACAGCTGGAGGTCGGAGTAGCACTAACTCAAGTAGTGCTCCAACAGCACGGGTGGATTCTGAATTTTCCAAAATCCCAACTGATCCCGACGACACGTCTGCTGTTCCTAGGGATGATTCTGGACACTGTTCAGAAAAAGGTATTTCTTCCGGAGGAGAAAGCCAGGGAGTTATCCGAACTCGTCAGGAACCTCCTAAAACCAGGGACAGTGTCTGTGCATCAATGCACAAGAGTCCTTGGAAAAATGGTGGCTTCTTACGAAGCGATTCCATTCGGCAGATTCCATGCACGAATTTTTCAGTGGGATCTGCTAGACAAATGGTCCGGATCGCATCTGCAGATGCATCAGCGGATAAAATTGTCGACAAGGACAAGGGTCTCTCTGCTATGGTGGTTGGAGAGTGCTCATCTGTTAGAGGGCCGCAGATTCGGCATACAGAACTGGGTCCTAGTGACCACGGATGCCAGCCTGAGAGGCTGGGGAGCGGTCACACAAGGAAGAAACTTCCAGGGCGTGTGGTCAAGCCTGGAAACGTCTCTTCACATAAATATACTGGAACTAAGAGCAATCTACAATGCTCTAAGCCTGGCAAAACCTCTGCTTCAGGGTCAGCCGGTGTTGATCCAGTCGGACAACATCACGGCAGTCGCCCACGTAAACAGACAGGGCGGCACAAGAAGCAGGAGGGCAATGGCAGAAGCTGCAAGGATTCTTCGCTGGGCGGAAATCATGTGATAGCACTGTCAGCAGTGTTCATCCCGGGAGTGGACAACTGGGAAGCAGACTTCCTCAGCAGACACGATCTTCACCCGGGAGAGTGGGGACTTCATCCAGAAGTCTTCCACATGATTGTAGTCCATTGGGAAAGACCAATGGTGGACATGATGGCGTCCCGCCTCAACAAAAAACTGGACAGGTATTGCGCCAGGTCAAGAGACCCTCAGGCAATAGCTGTGGACGCTCTGGTAACACCATGGGTGTACCAGTCAGTGTATGTGTTCCCTCCTCTGCCTCTCATACCCAAGGTACTGAGAATTATACGGCAAAGGGGAGTAAGAACGATACTAGTGGCTCCGGACTGGCCAAGAAGGACTTGGTACCCGGAACTTCAGGAGATGCTCACGGAAGATCCGTGGCCTCTACCTCTAAGAAGGGATCTGCTTCAGCAGGGACCGTGTCTATTCCAAGACTTACCGCGGCTGCGTTTGACGGCATGGCGGTTGAACGCCGGATCCTAAGGGAAAAAGGCATTCCGGAAGAGGTCATCCCTACCCTGGTCAAAGCCAGGAAGGAGGTGACTGCACAACATTATCACCGCATTTGGAGAAAATATGTTGCATGGTGTGAGGCCAGGAAGGCCCCGACAGAGGAATTTCAACTGGGTCGATTCCTACATTTCCTGCAAACAGGATTATCTATGGGCCTCAAATTAGGGTCCATTAAGGTTCAAACAAATCCCATTGGTTTGAGCCACTCAAATCGGTAGATTTGAAATATCTTACATGGAAAGTAACCATGCTACTGGCCCTGGCTTCAGCCAGGAGAGTATCAGAATTGGCGGCTTTATCATATAAAAGCCCATATCTGATTTTCCATACGGACAGGGCAGAACTGCGGACGCGTCCTCATTTTCTGCCTAAGGTGGTGTCAGCGTTTCACCTGAACCAGCCTATTGTGGTGCCTGCGGCTACTAGCGATTTGGAGGATTCCAAGTTGCTGGACGTTGTCAGAGCATTGAAAATATATATTTCAAGGACGGCTGGAGTCAGAAAATCTGACTCGCTGTTTATACTGTATGCACCCAACAAGCTGGGTGCTCCTGCTTCTAAGCAAACGATTGCTCGTTGGATTTGTAGCACAATTCAACTGGCACATTCTGTGGCAGGCCTGCCACAGCCTAAATCTGTCAATGCCCACTCCACAAGGAAGGTGGGCTCATCTTGGGCGGCTGCCCGAGGGGTCTCGGCATTACAACTCTGCCGAGCAGCTACGTGGTCAGGGGAGAACACGTTTGTAAAATTCTACAAATTTGATACCCTGGCTAAGGAGGACCTGGAGTTCTCTCATTCGGTGCTGCAGAGTCATCCGCACTCTCCCGCCCGTTTGGGAGCTTTGGTATAATCCCCATGGTCCTGACGGAGTCCCCAGCATCCACTAGGACGTCAGAGAAAATAAGAATTTACTCACCGGTCATTCTATTTCTCGTAGTCCGTAGTGGATGCTGGGCGCCCATCCCAAGTGCGGATTGTCTGCAATACTTGTACATAGTTATTGTTACAAAAAAATCGGGTTGTTTATTGTTGTGAGCCATCTTTTCAGAGGCTCCTACGTTATCATACTGTTAACTGGGTTCAGATCACAAGTTGTACGGTGTGATTGGTGTGGCTGGTATGAGTCTTACCCGGGATTCAAAATCCTTCCTTATTGTGTACGCTCGTCCGGGCACAGTATCCTAACTGAGGCTTGGAGGAGGGTCATAGGGGGAGGAGCCAGTACACACCACCTAGTGGTCAAACTTTTAAATTTTGTGCCCTGTCTCCTGCGGAGCCGCTATTCCCCATGGTCCTGACGGAGTCCCCAGCATCCACTACGGACTACGAGAAATAGAATTACCGGTGAGTAAATTCTTATTTTTGCACGCTCACTGTGTACGCCATCTCTCATCCTAACCCTCTGTTACACGCTCACTGTGTACACCATCTCTCATCCTAACCCTCTGTTACACGCTCACTGTGTACACCATCTCTCATCCTGACCCTCTGTTACACGCACACTGTGTACCCCATCTCTCATCCTGACCCTCTGTTACATGTTCACTGTGTACCCCATCTCTTATCCTAACCCTCTGTTACACGCTCACTGTGTACACCATCTCTCATCCTAACCCTCTGTTACACGCTCACTGTGTACGCCATCTATCATCCTGACCCTCTGTTACACGCTCACTGTGTACACCATCTCTCATCCTAACCCTCTGATACACGCTCACTGTGTACCCCATCTCTCATCCTAACCCTCTGTTACACGCTCACTGTGTACCCCATCTCTCATCCTGAACCTCTGTGACACGCTCACTGTGTACAACAT
Organism: Pseudophryne corroboree; assembly: GCF_028390025.1. Taxonomy (NCBI): domain Eukaryota; kingdom Metazoa; phylum Chordata; class Amphibia; order Anura; family Myobatrachidae; genus Pseudophryne; species Pseudophryne corroboree. Next base: position 109,038 of record NW_026967922.1, read on the forward strand.
CTCTCATCCTAACCCTCTGTTACACGCTCACTGTGTACCCCATCTCTCATCCTAACACTCTGTTACACACTCACTGTGTACGCCATCTCTTATCCTAACCCTCTGTTACACGCTCACTGTGTACGCCATCTCTTATCCTGACCCTCTGTCACACGCTCACTGTGTACACCATCTCTCATCCTGACCCTCTGATACACGCTCACTGTGTACACCATCTCTCATCCTGACCCTCTGTTACACGCTCACTGTGTACGCTATCTCTCATCCTGACCCTCTGTTACACGCTCACTGTGTACACCATCTCTCCTCCTATCCCTCTTTTATACGCTCACTGTGTACACCATCTCTCATCCTAACCCTCTGTTACACGCTCACTGTGTACACCATCTCTCATCCTAACCCTCTGTTACACGCTCACTGTGTACAACATCTCTCATCCTAACCCTCTGTTAAACGCTCACTGTGTACGCCATCTCTCATCCTAACCCTCTGTTACACGCTCACTGTGTACACCATCTCTCATCCTAACCCTCTGTTACACGCTCACTGTGTACACCATCTCTCATTCTAACCCTCTGTTACACGCTCACTGTGTACGCCATCTATCATCCTGACCCTCTGTTACACGCTCACTGTGTACACCATCTCTCATCCTGACCCTCTGATACACGCTCACTGTGTACACCATCTCTCATCCTGACCCTCTGTTACACGCTCACTGTGTACGCTATCTCTCATCCTGACCCTCTGTTACACGCTCACTGTGTACACCATCTCTCCTCCTATCCCTCTTTTATACGCTCACTGTGTACACCATCTCTCATCCTAACCCTCTGTTACACGCTCACTGTGTACACCATCTCTCATCCTAACCCTCTGTTACACGCTCACTGTGTACGCCATCTATCATCCTGACCCTCTGTTACACGCTCACTGTGTACACCATCTCTCATCCTAACCCTCTGATACACGCTCACTGTGTACACCATCTCTCATCCTAACCCTTTGTTACACACTCACTGTGTACGCCATCTCTTATCCTTACCCTCTGTTACACGCTCACTGTGTACGCCATCTCTTATCCTAACCCTCTGTTACACGCTCACTGTGTACCCCATCTCTCATCCTAACCCTCTGTTACACACTCACTGTGTACGCCATCTCTTATCCTAACCCTCTGTTACACTCTCACTGTGTACGCCATCTCTTATCCTGACCCTCTGTCACACGCTCACTGTGTACACCATCTCTCATCCTAACCCTCTGTTACACGCTCACTGTGTACACCATCTCTCATCCTAACCCTCTGTTACACGCTCACTGTGTACACCATCTCTCATCCTAACCCTCTGTTACACGCTCACTGTGTACACCATCTCTCATCCTAATCCTCTGTTACACGCTCACTGTGTACACCCTCTCTCATCCTGACCCTCTGTTACACGCTCACTGTGTACCCCATCTCTCATCCTCCCTCTCCCTCTGTTACACGCTCACTGTGTACACCATCTCTCATCCTGACCCTCTGTTACACGCTCACTGTGTACCCCATCTCTCATCCTGACCCTCTGTTACACGCTCACTGTGTACACCATCTCTCATCCTGACCCTCTGTTACACGCTCACTGTGTACGCCATCTCTCATCCTAACCCTCTGTTACACGCTCACTGTGTACCCCATCTCTCATCCTAACCCTCTGTTACACGCTCACTGTGTACCCCATCTCTAATCCTAACCCTCTGTTACACGCTCACTGTGTACGCCATCTCTCATCCTAACCCTCTGTTACACGCTCACTGTGTACGCCATCTCTCATCCTAACCCTCTGTTACACGCTCACTGTGTACGCCATCTCTCATCCTAACCCTCTGTTACACGCTCACTGTGTACGCCATCTCTCATCCTATCCCTCTGTTACACGCTCACTGTGTACGTTATCTCTCATCCTAACCCTCTGTTACACGCTCACTGTGTACGCCATCTCTAATCCTAACCGTTTGCTACACGCTCACTGTGTACGCCATCTCTCATCCTGACCCTCTGCTACACGCTCACTGTGTACCCCATCTCTCATCCTAACCCTCTGTTACACGCTCACTGTGTATGCCATCTCTCATCCTAACCCTCTGTTACACGCTCACTGTGAACGCCATCTCTCATCCTAACCCTTTGTTACACGCTCACTGTGTACCCCATCTCTCATCCTAACCCTCTGTTACACGCTCACTGTGTACGCCATCTCTCCTCCTAACCCTCTGTTACACGCTCACTATGTACGCCATCTCTCATCCTAACCCTCTGATACACGCTCACTGTGTACCCCATCTCTCATCCTAACCCTCTGTTACACGCTCACTGTGTACCCCATCTCTCATCCTAACCCTCTGTTACACGCTCACTGTGTACCCCATCTCTCATCCTGAACCTCTGTGACACGCTCACTGTGTACAACATCTCTCATCCTAACCCTCTGTTACACGCTCACTGTGTACCCCATCTCTCATCCTAACCCTCTGTTACACACTCACTGTGTACGCCATCTCTTATCCTAACCCTCTGTTACACGCTCACTGTGTACGCCATCTCTTATCCTGACCCTCTGTCACACGCTCACTGTGTACACCATCTCTCATCCTGACCCTCTGATACACGCTCACTGTGTACACCATCTCTCATCCTGACCCTCTGTTACACGCTCACTGTGAACGCCATCTCTCATCCTAACCCTTTGTTACACGCTCACTGTGTACCCCATCTCTCATCCTAACCCTCTGTTACACGCTCACTGTGTACGCCATCTCTCCTCCTAACCCTCTGTTACACGCTCACTATGTACGCCATCTCTCATCCTAACCCTCTGTTACATGCTCACTGTGTACACCATCTCTCCTCCTAACCCTCTTTCGCACGCTCACTGTGTACACCATCTCTCATCCTAACCCTCTGTTACACGCTCACTGTGTACACCATCTCTCATCCTAACCCTCTGTTACACGCTCACTGTGTACGCCATCTCTCATCCTGACCCTCTGTTACACGCTCACTGTGTACACCATCTCTCATCCTAACCCTCTGATACATGCTCACTGTGTACCCCATCTCTCATCCTAACCCTCTGTTACACGCTCACTGTGTACCCCATCTCTCATCCTAACCCTCTGTTACACGCTCACTGTGTACCCCATCTCTCATCCTGAACCTCTGTGACACGCTCACTGTGTACAACATCTCTCATCCTAACCCTCTGTTACACGCTCACTGTGTACCCCATCTCTCATCCTAACCCTCTGTTACACACTCACTGTGTACGCCATCTCTTATCCTAACCCTCTGTTACACGCTCACTGTGTACGCCATCTCTTATCCTGACCCTCTGTCACACGCTCACTGTGTACACCATCTCTCATCCTGACCCTCTGATACACGCTCACTGTGTACACCATCTCTCATCCTAACCCTCTGTTACACGCTCACTGTGTACACCATCTCTCATCCTAACCCTCTGTTACACGCTCACTGTGTACACCATCTCTCCTCCTATCCCTCTTTTATACGCTCACTGTGTACACCATCTCTCATCCTGACCCTCTGTTACACGCTCACTGTGTACGCTATCTCTCATCCTGACCCTCTGTTACACGCTCACTGTGTACACCATCTCTCCTCCTATCCCTCTTTTATACGCTCACTGTGTACACCATCTCTCATCCTGACCCTCTGTTACACGCTCACTGTGTACGCTATCTCTCATCCTGACCCTCTGATACACGCTCACTGTGTACACCATCTCTCATCCTAACCCTCTGTTACACGCTCACTGTGTACACCATCTCTCATCCTAACCCTCTGTTACACGCTCACTGTGTACAACATCTCTCATCCTAACCCTCTGTTAAACGCTCACTGTGTACACAATCTCTCATCCTAACCCTCTGTTACACGCTCACTGTGTACACCATCTCTCATCCTAACCCTTTGTTACACACTCACTGTGTACGCCATCTCTTATCCTTACCCTCTGTTACACGCTCACTGTGTACGCCATCTCTTATCCTAAGCCTCTGTTACACGCTCACTGTGTACCCCTTCTCTCATCCTAACCCTCTGTTACACACTCACTGTGTACGCCATCTCTTATCCTAACCCTCTGTTACACGCTCACTGTGTACGCCATCTCTTATCCTGACCCTCTGTCACACGCTCACTGTGTACACCATCTCTCATCCTGACCCTCTGATACACGCTCACTGTGTACACCATCTCTCATCCTGACCCTCTGTTACACGCTCACTGTGTACGCTATCTCTCATCCTGACCCTCTGTTACACGCTCACTGTGTACGCCATCTCTCATCCTGACCCTCTGTTACACGCTCACTGTGTACACCATCTCTCATCCTAACCTTCTGTTACACACTCACTGTGTACACCATCTCTCATCCTAACCCTCTGTTACACGCTCACTGTGTACGCTATCTCTCATCCTGACCCTCTGTTACACGCTCACTGTGTACACCATCTCTCATCCTAACCCTCTGTTACACGCTCACTGTGTACGCCATCTCTCATCCTGACCCTCTGTTACACACTCACTGTGTACACCATCTCTCATCCTAACCCTCTGTTACACGCTCACTGTGTACGCCATCTCTCATCCTGACCCTCTGTTACACGCTCACTGTGTACACCATCTCTCATCCTAACCCTCTGATACATGCTCACTGTGTACCCCATCTCTCATCCTAACCCTCTGTTACACGCTCACTGTGTACCCCATCTCTCATCCTAACCCTCTGTTACACGCTCACTGTGTACCCCATCTCTCATCCTGAACCTCTGTGACACGCTCACTGTGTACAACATCTCTCATCCTAACCCTCTGTTACACGCTCACTGTGTACCCCATCTCTCATCCTAACCCTCTGTTACACACTCACTGTGTACGCCATCTCTTATCCTAACCCTCTGTTACACGCTCACTGTGTACGCCATCTCTTATCCTGACCCTCTGTCACACGCTCACTGTGTACACCATCTCTCATCCTGACCCTCTGATACACGCTCACTGTGTACACCATCTCTCATCCTAACCCTCTGTTACACGCTCACTGTGTACACCATCTCTCATCCTAACCCTCTGTTACACGCTCACTGTGTACACCATCTCTCCTCCTATCCCTCTTTTATACGCTCACTGTGTACACCATCTCTCATCCTGACCCTCTGTTACACGCTCACTGTGTACGCTATCTCTCATCCTGACCCTCTGTTACACGCTCACTGTGTACACCATCTCTCCTCCTATCCCTCTTTTATACGCTCACTGTGTACACCATCTCTCATCCTGACCCTCTGTTACACGCTCACTGTGTACGCTATCTCTCATCCTGACCCTCTGATACACGCTCACTGTGTACACCATCTCTCATCCTAACCCTCTGTTACACGCTCACTGTGTACACCATCTCTCATCCTAACCCTCTGTTACACGCTCACTGTGTACAACATCTCTCATCCTAACCCTCTGTTAAACGCTCACTGTGTACACAATCTCTCATCCTAACCCTCTGTTACACGCTCACTGTGTACACCATCTCTCATCCTAACCCTTTGTTACACACTCACTGTGTACGCCATCTCTTATCCTTACCCTCTGTTACACGCTCACTGTGTACGCCATCTCTTATCCTAAGCCTCTATTACACGCTCACTGTGTACCCCTTCTCTCATCCTAACCCTCTGTTACACACTCACTGTGTACGCCATCTCTTATCCTAACCCTCTGTTACACGCTCACTGTGTACGCCATCTCTTATCCTGACCCTCTGTCACACGCTCACTGTGTACACCATCTCTCATCCTGACCCTCTGATACACGCTCACTGTGTACACCATCTCTCATCCTGACCCTCTGTTACACGCTCACTGTGTACGCTATCTCTCATCCTGACCCTCTGTTACACGCTCACTGTGTACGCCATCTCTCATCCTGACCCTCTGTTACACGCTCACTGTGTACACCATCTCTCATCCTAACCTTCTGTTACACACTCACTGTGTACACCATCTCTCATCCTAACCCTCTGTTACACGCTCACTGTGTACGCTATCTCTCATCCTGACCCTCTGTTACACGCTCACTGTGTACACCATCTCTCATCCTAACCCTCTGTTACACGCTCACTGTGTACGCCATCTCTCATCCTGACCCTCTGTTACACACTCACTGTGTACACCATCTCTCATCCTAACCCTCTGTTACACGCTCACTGTGTACACCATCTCTCATCCTGACCCTCTGTTACGCGCTCACTGTGTACGCTATCTCTCATCCTGACCCTCTGTTACACGCTCACTGTGTACCCCATCTCCCATCCTAACCCTCTGTTACACGCTCACTGTGTACGCTATCTCTCATCCTGACCCTCTGTTACATGCTCACTGTGTACACCATCTCTCATCCTAACCCTCTGTTACACGCTCACTGTGTACGCTATCTCTCATCCTGACCCTCTGTTACACGCTCACTGTGTACGCTATCTCTCATCCTGACCCTCTGTTACACGCTCACTGTGTACGCTATCTCTCATCCTGACCCTCTGTTACACGCTCACTGTGTACGCTATCTCTCATCCTGACCCTCTGTTACATGCTCACTGTGTACACCATCTCTCCTCCTATCCCTCTTTTATACGCTCACTGTGTACACCATCTCTCATCCTGACCCTCTGATACACGCTCACTGTGTACACCATCTCTCATCCTGACCCTCTGTTACACGCTCACTGTGTACGCCATCTCTCATCCTAACCTTCTGTTACACGCTCACTGTGTACACCATCTCTCATCCTGACCCTCTGTTACACGCTCACTGTGTACGCCATCTCTCATCCTAACCCTATGTTACACGCTCACTGTGTACACCATCTCTCATCCTGACCCTCTGTTACACGCTCACTGTGTACACCATCTCTCATCCTGACCCTCTGTTACACGCTCACTGTGTACGCCATCTCTCATCCTAACCTTCTGTTACACGCTCACTGTGTACACCATCTCTCATCCTGACCCTCTGTTACACGCTCACTGTGTACGCCATCTCTCATCCTAACCCTATGTTACACGCTCACTGTGTACACCATCTCTCATCCTGACCCTCTGTTACACGCTCACTGTGTACGCCATCTCTTATCCTAACCCTCTGATACACGCTCACTGTGTACCCCATTTCTCATCCTGACCCTCTGTTACACGCTCACTGTGTACACCATCTCTCATCCTGACCCTCTGATACACGCTCACTGTGTACACCATCTCTCATCCTGACCCTCTGTTACACGCTCACTGTGTACACCATCTCTCATCCTAACCCTCTGTTACACGCTCACTGTGTACCCCATCTCTCATCCTAACCCTCTGTTACACGCTCACTGTGTACCCCATCTCTTATCCTAACCCTCTGTTACACGCTCACTGTGTACCCCATCTCTTATCCTAACCCTCTGTTACACGCTCACTGTGTACGCCATCTCTCATCCTAACCCTCTGTTACACGCTCACTGTGTACGCCATCTCTCATCCTAACCCTCTGTTACACGCTCACTGTGTACGCCATCTCTTATCCTAACCCTCTGATACACGCTCACTGTGTACCCCATTTCTCATCCTGACCCTCTGTTACACGCTCACTGTGTACCCCATCTCTCATCCTAACCCTCTGTTACACGCTCACTGTGTACCCCATCTCTCATCCTAACCCTCTGTTACACGCTCACTGTGTACCCCATCTCTCATCCTGACCCTCTGATACACGCTCACTGTGTACCCCATCTCTCATCCTAACCCTCTGTTACACGCTCACTGTGTACACCATCTCTCATCCTGATCCTCTGATACACGCTCACTGTGTACGCTATCTCTTATCCTAACCCTCTGTTACACGCTCACTGTGTACCCCATCTCTTATCCTAACCCTCTGTTACACGCTCACTGTGTACCCCATCTCTTATCCTAACCCTCTGTTACACGCTCACTGTGTACGCCATCTCTCATCCTAACCCTCTGTTACACGCTCACTGTGTACGCCATCTCTCATCCTAACCCTCTGTTACACGCTCACTGTGTACGCCATCTCTTATCCTAACCCTCTGATACACGCTCACTGTGTACCCCATTTCTCATCCTGACCCTCTGTTACACGCTCACTGTGTACCCCATCTCTCATCCTAACCCTCTGTTACACGCTCACTGTGTACCCCATCTCTCATCCTAACCCTCTGTTACACGCTCACTGTGTACCCCATCTCTCATCCTGACCCTCTGATACACGCTCACTGTGTACCCCATCTCTCATCCTAACCCTCTGTTACACGCTCACTGTGTACCCCATCTCTCATCCTAACCCTCTGTTACACGCTCACTGTGTACACCATCTCTCATCCTGATCCTCTGATACACGCTCACTGTGTACGCTATCTCTTATCCTAACCCTCTGTTACACGCTCACTGTGTACACCATCTCTTATCCTGATCCTCTGATACACGCTCACTGTGTACGCTATCTCTCATCCTAACCCTCTGTTACACGCTCACTGTGTACGCTATCTCTCCTCCTGACCCTCTGTTACACGCTCACTGTGTACCCCATCTCTCATCCTAACCCTCTGTTACACGCTCACTGTGTACGCCATCTCTCATCCTGATCCTCTGTTATACGCTCACTGTGTACCCCATCTCTCATCCTGATCCTCTGTTACACGCTCACAGTGTACACCATCTCTCATCCTAACCCTCTGTTACACGCTCACTGTGTACGCCATCTATCATCCTGACCCTCTGTTACACGCTCACTGTGTACGCCATCTCTCATCCTGATCCTCTGTTATACGCTCACTGTGTACCCCATCTCTCATCCTGATCCTCTGATACACGCTCACTGTGTACCCCATCTCTCATCCTGACCCTCTGTTACACGCTCACTGTGTACGCTATCTCTCATCCTGATCCTCTGATACACGCTCACTGTGTACGCTATCTCTCATCCTAACCCTCTGTTACACGCTCACTGTGTACGCTATCTCTCATCCTGACCCTCTGTTACACGCTCACTGTGTACCCCATCTCTCCTCCTGACCCTCTGTTACACGCTCACTGTGTACACCATCTCTCATCCTGATCCTCTGTTACACGCTCACTGTGTACGCTATCTCTCCTCCTGACCCTCTGTTACACGCTCACTGTGTACCCCATCTCTCATCCTAACCCTCTGTTACAGGACGTCGTCAGGAGTGTCTGGGATGGGTGTACCTTATATATAGACGCTGACCTCTTCTCCCGCTCTGGCTCCCCCAGTATGGCACGCAGCTCTCCCTTTGTGCCTGCTCTGTATATATTGGGATCTCTACCAATATACTGTAATGTTATCCAGATCTATATGATATGACATGATAGTATCCTGCTGTGATCTAGGGTCAGATGTACTAAGCCTTGGAAAGTGATAAAGTGGAGAGAGATACAGTACAGCCAATCAGCTCCTAACTTACATGTTACAGGCTGTGTTTTAAAAATGACAGGAACTGGTTGTTACTTTATCTCTCTCCACGTTATCACTTTTCAGGGCTAAGTACATCTGGCCCCATCTCACTTATTCACCTTAGTCTACAGTATCGCTATATTATCCATTATTCTGAGCCTCTGTTACCTCTGCAATCCCCCCACTCCTTTCCCTCTCCTTATAGAATGTGTCAGCCCTCACGGGCAGGGCCCTCCTACCTCTTGTTTCATCCCTCCCCGTAGGCCCACCATCACAGCCAATTCCTATATGCGGTAACTAGGCTGCCCTTATTCACCACGCCGTGCACCGTACTGTGGAAATGTGTGCGGCTTCAAACATAGATGCTAATAATAAATAACATGTCTGCCTTCATTGTACAGCACTTATACCTGCATCAGATGCATCAGAAGGTGAATCGTCAGCCGGAGCGGTGACAACAGAAGATTCAGGCGCTGCTGAGGGAATTGGGAAGAAATACATAAGAGTCCAATAGGAAGAATCTAGGATGGTCAAATTCATCTCCATATTTATATATCACATCATTCTCATGAGTAAACTACGGAACGTGGTGATCTGTCCACAGTGGTGGTATAGGACCGGGCTCCAGGTATAGTCCTGCTATAGCGGACACTACGGAACATGGCGATCTGTCCACAGTGGGGTTATAGGACCGTTCTCCAGGTATATTCCTGCTATAGCGGACACTACGGATCATGGCGATCTGTCCACAGTGGGGTTATAGGACCGGGCTCCAGGTATAGTCCTGCTATAGCGGACACTACGGAACGTGGCGATCTGTCCACAGTGGGGTTATAGGACCGGGCTCCAGGTATAGTCCTGCTATAGCGGACACTACGGAACGTGGCGATCTGTCCACAGTGGGGTTATAGGACCGGGCTCCAGGTATATTCCTGCTATAGCGGACACTACGGAACATGGTGATCTGTCCACAGTGGGGTTATAGGACCGGGCTCCAGGTATAGTCCTGCTATAGCGGACACTACGGAACGTGGCGATCTGTCCACAGTGGGGTTATAGGACCGGGCTCAAATAATGCATACACCATCGGAAAACATGATTGCCTAAAACACAGTAGCATAGTAAATTCCTGTATGTCATTAAATAAAAAAACACCCAGGTCCAATCCATCACATCCATGTTTAATCTGAGGCAAATTTACCCCATAGTGTCTCCTGAGCGGAGGTTGTGAGGAAAAAAGTGTCCTCTACACATGACCTCTCTTCCATGGGTCATACTTTGAGGGCTATACACTACTGTGTGATCTGGGAAGGAGGATATGAGGAGATCTGAGATACAGACCTCTCTTCCAGGGGTCATGCTGTGAGGGCTACAAATTACTTTATAATCTGGGAGAGAGGAGATAAGGAGATCTGAGATACAGGCCTCTCTACCAGGGGTTATACTGTGAGGGCTACACATTACTGTGTGATCTGGGAGAGAGAAAATGAGGAGATCTGAGATACAGACCTCTCTTCCAGGGGTCATGCTGTGAGGGCTACACATTACTGTGTGATCTGGGAGAGAGGAGATAAGTAGATCTTAGATAAAGACCTCTCTTCCAGGGGTCATGATGTGAGGGCTACACATTACTGTGTGATCTGGAAGAGAGAAGCTGAGGAGATCTGAGATACAGACCTCTCTTCCAGGGGTCATGCTGTGAGGGCTACACATTACTGTGTGATCTGGGAGAGAGGAGATAAGGAGATCTGAGATACAGACCTCTCCTTCCAGGGGTCATACTGTGAGGGCTACACATTACTGTGTGATCTGGGAGAGAGGAGATAAGGAGATCTGAGATACAGACTTCTCTTCCAAGTGTCATGCTGTGAGGGCTACACATTACTGTGTGATCTGGGAGAGAGAAGATGAGGAGATCTGAGATACAGACCTATCTTCCAGGGGTCATGCTGTGAGTGATACACATTACTGTGTGATCTAGGAGATAAGGAGATCTGAGATACAGACCTCTCTTCCAGGTGTCATACTGTGAGGGCTACACATTACTGTGTGGTCTGGGAAGGAGGAGATGAGGCGATCTGAGATACAGACCTCTCTTCCATGTGTCATGCTGTGAGGGCTACACATTACTGTGTGATCTGGGAGAGAGGAGACAAGGAGATCTGAGATACAGACCTCTCTTCCAGGTGTCATACTGTGAGGGCTACACATTACTGTGTGATCTGGGAGAGAGGAGATATGAGATACAGAACTCTCTTCCAGGGGTGGGGTCATACTGTGAGGGCTACACATTACTTTGCGATCTGGGAAGGAGGAGATGAGGAGATCCGAGATACAGACCTCTCTTCCAGGGGTCATGCTGTGAGGGCTACACATTACTGTGTGATCTGGGAGAGAGAAGATGAGATCTGAGATGCAGACCTCTTTACCAGTGGTCATGCTGTGAGGGTTACACATTACTGTGTGATCTGGGAGAGAGGAGATGAGGAGATCCGAGATACAGACCTCTCTTCCAGAGGTCATACTGTGAGGGCTACACATTACTGTGTGATTTGGGAGAGAGGAGATGAGGAGATCTGAGATACAGACCACTCTTCCAAGGGTCATGCTGTGAGGGCTACACATTACTGTGTGATCTGGGAAGGAGGAGATGAGGAGATCTGAGATACAGACCTCTCTTCCAGGGGTCATGCTGTGAGGGCTACACATTACTCTGTGCCCTGGGAAAGAGTAGATGAGGAGATCTGAGATACAGACCTCTCTTCCAGGGGTCATACTGTGAGGGCTACACATTACTGTGTGATCTGGGAGAGAGAAGATAAGGAGATCTGAGATACAGACCTCTCTTCCAGGGGTCATGCTGTGAGGGCTAAACATTACTGTGTGATCTGGGAGAGAGATGAGGAGATCTGAGATACAAACCTCTCTTCCAGGGGTCATGCTGTGAGGGCTACACATTACTGTGTGATCTGGGAGAGAGAAGATGAGGAGATCTGAGATACAGACCTCTCTTCCAGTGGTCATACTGTGAGGGCTACACATTACTGTGTGATCTGGGAGAGAGAAGATGAGGAGATCTGAGATACAGACCGCTCTTCCAGGGGTCATGCTGTGAGGGCTACACATTACTGTGTGATCTGGGAGAGAGAAGATGAGGAGATCTGAGATACAGACCTCTCTTCCAGGGGTCATGCTGTGAGGGCTACACATTACTGTGTGATCTGGGAGAGAGAAGATGAGGATATCTGAGATACAGACCTCTCTTCCAGGGGTCATGCTGTGAGGGCTACACATTACTGTGTGATCTGGGAGAGAGGAGATGAGGAGATCTGAGATACAGACCTCTCTTCCAGGGGTCATGCTGTGAGGGCTACACATTACTTTGTGATCTGGGAGAGAGAAGATGAGGAGATCTGAGATACAGACCTCTCTTCCAGTGGTCATACTGTGAGGGCTACACATTACTGTGTGATCTGGGAGAGAGAAGATGAGGAGATCTGAGATACAGACCTCTCTTCCAGTGGTCATACTGTGAGGGCTACACATTACTGTGTGATCTGGGAGAGAGAAGATGAGGAGATCTGAGATACAGACCTCTCTTCCAGGGGTCATGCTGTGAGGGCTACACATTACTGTGTGATCTGGGAGAGAGGAGATAAGGAGATCTGAGATACAGACCTCTCTTCCAGGGGTCATGCTGTGAGGGCTACACATTACTGTGTGATCTGGGAGAGAGAAGATGAGGAGATCTGAGATACAGACCTCTCTTCCCGGGGTCATGCTGTGAGGGCTACACATTACTGTGTGATCTGGGAGAGAGAAGATGAGGAGATCTGAGATACAGACCTCTCTTCCAGGGGTCATGCTGTGAGGGCTACACATTACTGTGTGACCTGGGAAGGAGGAGATGAGGAGATCTGAGATACAGACCTCTCTTCCAGGGGACATGCTGTGAGGGCTACACATTACTGTGTGATCTGGGAGAGAGAAGATGAGGAGATCTGAGATACAGACCTCTCTTCCAGGGGTCATGCTGTGAGGGCTACACATTACTGTGTGATCTGGGAGAGAGAAGATGAGGAGATCTGAGATACAGACCTCTCCTACAGGGGTCATACTGTTATTGGGTCATAGCACTGAAAGGGGAGTTGACAGAGTAGTGTCCTGCTCCTTGATTTCAATAAATAATGAATGCAGTTTGAAGATACCAATTTTCATACAGAATAGCAACTGACAGGTTATATCATTTCATGGTCCCTATGTTAACCTCCCTCTCAGAAATGGGGCACAGGGGCTGTGACCCACGTCACAATCATGCCTGTGCTCTACTGACCACCTCCTCACCGTACTCCACCCTTTCTGTGCTGGATGCTAAAATTGCCAATAAGGCTCCACCTTAAAAGTTTCCCATTATCCCCAGAGACCCTATTCAGCCATATGAGGATATTATGGTCTGTAATAATCTTGAATTCCCCCCAATTCAGATAGGACTGTAGCTTCTGGGGAGACCATGCAATTACCAAACACTCTTTTTCAATAGTGGCATATGCCACGTGATGGATAAGCAATTTCATACTTTTTTTGAATAGAGTATTTTTATTCAACAAGGATGAAGTGATGCAGACATTTCGATATATATCGGGAAAATTCAGTTGATGTTACACACTGGACACAGTCACATAACCATCCCAACCAATATATATATATATATATATATATATATATATATATATATATATATGGAAAAAGCAAATAAGATCAGAGCGACCATAGGTGGTAAATACTCTAGGAGACTAAAAAGATGTTTTTTTAAAAACAATGCGGGGTTTATTTACAACAAACGATTAAAAATATTGGACATGAAAAGGCAACATATAAGAATGTTTTTTTTGTTTTTTTTTAAAAAGCTGTTACAAAGTCATTAAAAAGCATTCCAAAGGACATGAAGACAATAATAAAAAAATGACAGCGGTAAAAATGGTGCTAAAAATTCACGTACTTAGTTTATAAGAACCATTAGAAACAACTGTGTAGCTAAAATTATGTAAAAAAATATAAATATGTATATAAAAAATTCCGTAAATAGAAAAAGCAGCTTAACTGAGGATTTCAGTAGTAGCAGGAATCACCCAACGCGTTTCGTCTGGTCTGACTTCATCAAGGGGTAATGAGCACAGTGGGACAGAATCGACCCGACCCCAGCCCAGAACACCTGCAAGGATGGACACTCCCACACGAGGTGCCAGAATGATCCGCCAGCAGCCCCACACTTAGGACAAGCGGCAGCACCACCAGCTCCAAATCTAGCCAGCCTGTTCGGCGTCATATATGATCTATGCAAAATAAAGAGTTGAATTTGTTGGAACCGTAATGATTTGTTAACTTGGCTCAGGTTCCCCAGTGCAACCTGCCAATCCTCCACATCTATTGGGCCCAAATCACGCTCCCAGCGCTCCCGAAGGTTCGAGAGCGGGTCTGCATGGATTGGTTAATAAGGTACGAGTAAGTGAAAGAGATCACCTTGACCCGACCCAGTGAACTTAAAAGGGTCTTAATGGGGAAGGGGAGGAGCACTGGGGGAGAATCCCTGAACTGTGACTGCAAGGCGTGCCTGAGCTGCAAAAATCTATAAAAGTGAGAGTTCGGAAGACCAAACTCCTCCTTTAGTTGCTGAAAGGATTTCAATGTACCATTGCTATACAACTGGGATATGGAGATCACTGAGTATGGAGCCCACACCGTCCCCCCGTCCAGAGACCCCAGTTCATGGAGCGATGTGGAGTGCCAAAGGGGAGTATCTGGGTCCATACCATCATACCCACCAAAGCCAGACAGATCTTCATGGCCTGAAAAACAATAGGAGGAGACAGTCGAGAAGCGCTCCCTCCCACCAAGACCTGCTCCGGAGAAAGGTCCGGGTAGTAACACCTGAGAAACTCCCTACACAAACCAGCCTCCTCACCCCCCCGTAACCAAATACCAATGTGCGCCAACTGGGCCGCATAATAATATAGTTGGAAGTGAGGCAAGGCCAAACCGCCGTCAACTTTTTGTCTAGTGAGGGTATTTAACTTTATTCTAGGCCTTTTATTGGACCATATCAGAGATTTCAATATGCTGTTTAGTTTCTTAAAGAAGGCCGGAAAAATGTACACAGGGGATTGCGAAAGAACATACAGTAGTTTGGGCAAAACTATCATTTTAATAAGACTAACCCTGCCCATCATTGTCAGCGGGAGTTTACACCAAGCCCTCGACTTGTGTACAACCAGCTGTACAAGTGGGTCAAGGTTCAAGGGTATAAAGTCCGAAGGGTCATTAGTAACCTGGATCCCAAGATATTTAAACTGGCCTGTCCAGCATAGCGGCAGGGAGATCCTCGGGACCCTGGGAGGAGAGCCCATAATGGGCATTATAAAGGACTTGGACCAATTTATGCGGAGACCAGAAAAGCCGCCAAAGGTCTCTATGACCTGCAACACTGTAGGCATATCCACAACGTAGTCATGTAAGAATAGTAACAGGTCATCCGCATAAAGGGCTATTTTGTCAGTGCAGGGGCCTGTATCAACTCCCCCAATGTCCGGGTGCGATCTAACCAAGTAAGCCAGGGGCTCAATGGCCTTGGCAAACAAGGCAGGGGAAAGGGGGCATCCCTGTCTGGTGCCCCGAGTCAAAGTAAAGGAGGAGGAAATATAGCCGTTGACCAAGATCCTGGCGTGTGGACTTTGATAGAGCAATTTGATCCAACGTATGAAATTAGGGCCAAAGCCCATACATTTCATGACTCCCCACAGATAGGACCATTCGACGCTGTCGAATGCCTTAGCCGCATCCAGCGAAACTACAACCGCGTCCAAGGGGAAGTGGTGGGGAGCCTGCAAAATAGTGTAAAGCCTGCGCAGATTAATGGACGTGGATTTCCCTGGCATGAAGCCAGATTGATCCTGATGTATTATAGATTTAATAACCAGGTTAAGCCGGACCGCAAGAATTTTCGCCAGGATCTTGGCATCGGTAGGGATAAGGGAGATTGGTCTATAGGACTCCGAACATTTGGGGTCCTTACCGGGCTTTGGCAGTACTATAATAACGGCCTCGGACATTGAGGGAGGAAGCTGATTAGTGGCGAATATGTCTGTATACATCTCATGCAACTTTGGACCAAAGAACTGTATGTACTGTTTGTACAGCTCGGTCGGAATACCATCGCTTCCCGGAGACTTACCACTGGGAGACATTCCTATCGCCACAGTCACCTCTTCTACAGTCAAAGGCGCGTCTAGAGTATTCCTAGCCTCAGGGGAAAGCCTGGAAAGGGGTATATTGGACAAGTATATGTCTAGGTCCTTCATGGAGCACGTCAGTTGAGAGTCGTAAACCTCTCTAAAGTACGAAATTAACATCTGCGCTATGTCAGGGGTGTTGTTCACTACGGAACCGTCAGGGCCAGACATCTGCACTATCGTATTTCCAGGACGGTCATAATGCACCAAATGAGCCAATAAACTGCCTGGTCTGTCTGCCTGCATATATATATTAGTGGCCCTGAACAAGAGGGAGCGTGCATTTTTATCCGAAAGGTGAGCCAGCCAGGCCTCCTGAGCCAACGCGCCTTTAGCGCAGAGGTTCCCTCTGCCAAACAGCAGGTCTCCAGATCCCTAGACTCAGATTCAAGCTGTCGCTCCGTCGCTCTGTACTCTAACTTGCGGGCAGCAATTTTGCCAATCAGTGTACCATGTAAGTAAGCTTTGAAAGCATCCCACACAACCGGTGCCGGGGCCGAACCCACATTATCTGCAAATTAACCCTCCCACCTGGACGCTAAATCCTGGCATTCTCCCAGCTGAACCAGCCAGAAGGGATGCAACCTCCAATATGACTGTCCCCTCCGGCACGCCACATCAAAAGACAGCAGCAAGGGCAAGTGGTCGGACACCCCCCGCGCCTCATAGTGAACATCTGTTATACTAGGTAGGTAGGAGCTCGGGTGATACCAGGGCCAGGTCGATTCTGGAGAAGGAGCCATACGTACTAGAAAAACATGAGTATTGCCTGAGCGTAGGGTACCGGGCCCTCCAGACATCCACCCACTGCATGCTGCCTATAAAATCTGCAAACTTAGAGTGAGAAGTAGATGGACAACCCCCCGCTCCCGGATCCCGGGAGGACCGCCATCTATCCAGAGAAACATCCAGCACATTATTAAAATCCCCCAGACAAATAACGGGAGTATGGGGGGAAGAAGCAATAAATGAGGCCGCTTTCTGCAGGATATCATACGAAAATGGGGGAGGGACATAAAAAGACAAAATAAAGAAAGTACGGGAGTTCAACTTGCATTCCAGAAACACAAACCTGCCATACGGATCTGTGTTTACCGTGATTAATTCAAACTGTACAGTTCTCTTTATCATAACCGACACCCCTCTGGAAGAGGAGGAGTGAGCGGAATGATACGCCCAGCCCACCCAAGTCCTGCGGAGCGACAGCAGCCTATTTCCCTCTAGATGAGTCTCACTCAGACAGATAACGTCTGGGCCATATGTCCTAATCATTTTGAACACTAGAGACCGTTTTACTTTATTATTAATGCCCCGGACGTTCCATGCCAAAATCTTTAAGGCAGACATGTTGTCCTTTGTACCATCCGGGACATAGCTCTCTGTGTCCATACAAAGTGAAAAAGAAGCCCAGTCATCAACATTATTCGGGTAGCCACCTGCCCGTGCAGAGTACCACCCCGGAAACCGTATTGTCCGCAGGACCCGGGACCCGAGCCAAACCCCTTTAAATAGCATAACATCACCTCACAATTTAATAAATAAAAAAAAAAAAAAAGGAAAAACTGACTAAAAAAAAGGGAATAAAAAAAAACAACAACAGAGAAATAAACAGCATCTCCACAACTTCCCCCCTCCCCGTATACCTCCCCGAACTGTGGCATACACATATCCCTAACAGAGCTCTAACCCTGGTGATCCGAAGGCCTACGGCAGTACTATGCGTGGCATACAGATCCAACAAAACCAATACGTAAAGTCACTACACAGCAATGTCCAGAACAACTAAAACAAGAGGAAGCTCCCCGGACATATACTTGCATATTGTAAGCCCATGTAGAAAGGAAACTGGGTGTCAGTCCGGAGCCAGCTGGCGGTCACCCGGAGCGTATCTGTCCAGCCAGACCGCCGCCTCCCTTGGAGAGCTGAAGAACTTGGTTTCTCCATCTGACACCTCACGCAGCCTGGAGGGGAACAGCATCGAGTAGGTGAGATTCAGGTCACGAAGACGCCGCTTGATGGGCAGAAACTGGGCCCGATCTTTTTGGACATCCGCTGCAAAATCCGGAAATGCCGACACCCGGACACCGTTGCGGAGCAGGGGGCCCTTCGTGCGGCCCTGGCGCAAGACAGAGCCCCGGTCTTTATAATGTATAAACTTGGGAATAAATGTTTGCGGTGGGGCGCCTGGAGGTAATGGCCGGAACGGTACCTGGTGCGCCCGCTCCACTGCAAACTGCGGTGTAAAGGATTCAGTGCCATATGCCTCTTTCAGCCAGGATTCCAGGAAATCCTCAGGATGTGCCCCTTCCTCCCTCTCAGGCAGGCCCACGAATCTCACATTATTTCTGCGAAGTCGGCCCTCCATATCCAGGAGTTTAGTTTGTAGTGTCGAGACTTGCTGTGTAACCGCAAAAACAGACCGTTGCAGGGGGCCGCTGAGGTCTTCCAGATTAGATACCCGCATCTCCGTTTCGCCCACTCTCTCCCGGACACGCTGGACGTCCTGGCGCAGTAATGATAAGTCGCACTGGACCTTTTCCATTTTGTCCAACAGGCTTCGTTCGCTGGCTGCTATGGCCTCAAGGACCTGCTGAATGGAAGGAGTAGATGATTTTGTGTCCGCGCCTGAGTCGGCCCCAGCCGGGGGAGTCGGCTGAGCAGCAGGCTGGCGGGCGAACTTCTCCCATTTAGCCGCAGCCGCACTCTGACCGCCCCTCACCATGATGTCAAGGCCCAAGCAGTGCACAAAGTCCCGATATTCAGTGTCAGGAAGTACAGCAGTATGGAAGAGATATAGTATCAGCAACTCTCCAGGGCTCAGGGAATCCAGCAAGAAAATATAAAGAAGGGGGGGGACCTGGGGTACTATTGTTGTATATTGTGTTATAAGCTATGCAACAAAAGGCAGGGCAGCTTGTGCTAAGCAAATCTTCCAGCCCTGCAGTCCCCTCACAAGAGCAGAGCCACACAGGCAGGATACAGTGTAGCAAGCTGCAGCCAAGATGGCCACTGGACTCACAGTCTCTCCCCTCTCCACACAGGCACCCCGATCCCGGGCACCAGAGGGTCAGAAGCGGCCTGGCAAGGTGTCCAGTAAGTGCAGGTGAGGGGCCGCCCACCCCAGACGCTGTAGAATCAGTGTTTGCTGCGGGTCCGTGCGCGCGCACCAGGGGCAGCACAGCGGAGTTCCGGGAATTGAGGCGGGGATTCACAGGCGACCTAGGCCCGAGATTCGAGCGGCCGCTGGCGCTGGTCAGTAGCTCCGGCAGGGGTTCCCTGGTAACGGCCGCCGCCTCCCCACATATGATCCGCATCTCCCTTCGGCACTCGGTGGCTGAATGCCGAAAGTGGCCCGCAATTCTTTGGGCCACCGACAGCATCCAGCAAACACTCATGAACCTGCCCTGCCATTATCTGAAGCAAGAGGTGGTAACGAGGTGGAATTCAACCCTCTATATGCTTCAGAGGATGGGGGAGCAGCAAAAGGCCATTCAAGCCTATACATCTGCCCACGATATAGGCAATGGAGGGGGAATGCACCTGACTCAAGCGCAGTGGAGAATGATTTCAACGTTGTGCAAGGTTCTGCAACCCTTTGAACTTGCCACACGTGAAGTCAGTTCAGACACTGCCAGCCTGAGTCAGGTCATTCCCCTCATCAGGCTTTTGCAGAAGAAGCTGGAGACATTGAAGGAGGAGCTAAAACAGAGCGATTACGCTAGGCATGTGGGACTTGTGGATGGAGCCCTTAATTCGCTTAACCAGGATTCACGGGTGGTCAATCTGTTGAAATCAGAGCACTACATTTTGGCCACCGTGCTCGATCCTAGGTTTAAAGCCTATGTTGTATCTCTCTTTCCAGCAGACACAAGTCTGCACATGTTCAAAGACTTGCTGGTGAGACACTTGTCAAGTCAAGCGGAACGTGATCCATCAATAGCTCCTCCTTCACATTCTCCCGCAACTGGGGCTGCGAGGAAAAGGCTAAGAATTCCGAGCCCACCTGCTGGTGGTGATGCAGGGCAGTCTGGAGCGAGTGCTGACATCTGGTCCGGACTGAAGGACCTGGCAACGATTACTGACATGTCGTCTACTGTCACTGCATATGATTCTGTCACCATTGAAAGAATGGTGGAGGATTATAT
>NW_026967922.1:132500-155261 GCF_028390025.1 Pseudophryne corroboree
TATAGGTGACACATGGACAGGTCAGTACCTCCCCCAGGAGATTTCCGTCCTCCCACTGGCGCCTTGAAACTAGACAACACCAGCCGCCCATTCAGACTCTGTGGTTCCCGGAAGTTCATCTGCAGCACGCTGCCGTGGTCGTGGTGTACGGTGTCCTCCAGCACGGCCAGCTAAGAGAGAGAGAGGGAGGGTGGGGAGTGAGTGTCAGCTCTCCAGACCAGACAGTTCTTATAACAGTATATATTATGGGATGTATTATTAGCAGCATATTCCGTTTACAATTGGAAACAACAGTGATAGAACAAACCGGGTAGTAACAGACAAACAGAGAGGTTGGAGGGCCCTGCTCGCAGGCTTATACTACTGTGGCCAAAAGCTTTGCGAATGACGTTTCCTGCCTCAGTGTTTGTAGACCTTGTTGTCAGACGTTACTATGATATACTGAAGTAGAATTACAGCTTTTCATAAGTGTCAAAGGCTTTTATTGGCAATTGCATTAATTTTATGCAGAGTCCATATCTGCAATCCGTCCTGACATGCTGTCAATCAACTTCTGGGCCACATACTGACTGATGCCACCCACTCCCGCCTAATCAATGCTTGTTTGTCAGAATTTGTGAGGGTTTTTTAGTCCACCCACCTCTAGAGGATGGACCACAAGTTCTCAATGGAATTAAGGTCTGGGGCGTTTCCTGGCCATGGTCCCAAAATTTTATATTTTTTTCCTTGAGCCACTTTTTATTATTAATTATTATCCTTTACTTATATGGCGCCACAAGGGTTCCGCAGCGCCAATTACAGAGCACATATGCACATACTCAAAACAGGAAAATAGTGACTTACAGTTGAAGACAATATAGGACAAGTACAGGGTATATAGACATAATTACATCAGTAGACGTCACTGAGATAAGTATTAAGGTGGCCGAGAACTGAAGGATTTTAGCAGCTGAGGATTCTTAAAGTAAGAGAAGGATAAGCACATGAGGGAAGAGGGCCCTGCTCATGAGAGCTTACATTCTAAAGGTGAGGGGCAGACAGACAGGGGTGACACACAGATGGGTTACATAGAGAGCGTGGAACAGAGGGTTAGGAAGAGATTTATCTTATCACTTAGTTATCACTTTTCCCTTATGGTGAGGTGGTCCATCATGATGAAGAAGCATTGTTCATTACCAAACTGTCATGTAGAACAGCAGGGAGGAAGCACAGAAGGGAAGTACAGAGTGACAGTAGGGAGGAAGTACAGAGTGACAGGGAGGAAGCACAGAAGGGAAGTACAGAGTGACAGGGAGGAAGCACAGAAGGGAAGTATAGAGTGACAGTAGGGAGGAAACACAGCATGGAGGGGGGGAGGTTCAGGGGAAATTTGCGGAAAAATTATTTCACAGAAAGGGTAGTGGACAAGTGGAATAGCCTCCCATCAGAGGTGGTAGAGGCTAAGACAGTAGAGCAATTTAAACATGCATGGGATAGACATAAGGATATCCTTACAAAGAAATAAGGAACAAATAAGGTTAGTGATAAAAAAAAAAAATAATATATAAAAAAAAAAAAGGGGCAGACTAGATGGGCCAAGTGGTTCTTATCTGCCGACAAATTCTATGTTTCTATGTTTCTAAGTACAGAGTGACAGAAGGGAGGTAGCACAGAGGGGAAGTACAGAGTGACAGTAGGGAGGAAGCACAGAAGGGAAGTACAGAGTAACAGGGAGGAAGCACAGAAGGGAAGTACAGAGAGACAGTAGGGAGGAAGTACAGAAGGGAAGTACAGAGTGACAGGGAGGAAGCACAGAATGGAAGTACAGAGTGACAGGGAGGAAGCACAGAAGGGAAGTACAGAGAGACAATAGGGAGGAAGCACAGAAGGGAAGTACAGAGAGACAGTAGGGAGGAAGTACAGAAGGGAAGAACAGAGAGACAGGAGGAAGCACAGAAGGAAAGTACAGAGTGACAGTAGGGAGGAAGCACAGAGGGGAAGTACAGAGTGACAGTATGGGGGAAGTACAGAGTGACAGGGAGGAAGCACAGAAGGGAAGTACAGAGTGACAGTAGGGAGGAAGCATAGAAGGGAAGTACAGAGTGACAATAGGGAGGAAACACAGAATGGAAGTACAGAGTGACAGTAGGGAGGAAGCACAGAGGGGAAGTACAGAGTGACAGTAGGGAGGAAGCACAGAATGGAAGTACAGAGTGACAGGGAGGACGCACAGAAGGGAAGTACAGAAAGACAATAGGGAGGAAGCACAGAATGGAAGTACAGAGTGACAGGGAGGAAGCACAGAAGGGAAGTACAGAGAGACAATAGGGAGGAAGTACAGAAGGGAAGTACAGAGTGACAGTAGGGAGGAAACATAAAATGGAAGTACAGAGAGACAGTAGGGAGGAAGCACAGAATGGAAGTACAGAGTGACAGGGAGGAAGCACAGAAGGAAAGTACAGAGTGACAGTAAGGAGGAAGCACAGAAGGGAAGTACAGAGTGACAGTAGGGAGGAAGCACAGAAGGATATTACAGAGAGACAGTAGGGAGGAAGCACAGAATGGAAGTACAGAGTGACAGTAGGGAGGAAGCACAGAAGGGAAGTACAGAGTGACAGTAGGGATGAAGTACAGAGAGACAGTAGGGAGGAAGCACAGAAGAAAAGAACAGAGAGACAATAGGGAGGAAGCACAGAAGGGAAGTACACAGAGACAGTAGGGAGGAAGCACAAAAGGGAAGTACAGAGAGACAGTAGGGAGGAAGCACAGAATGGAAGTACAGAGAGACAGTTGGGAGGAAGCACAGAAGGATAGTACAGAGTGACAGTAGGGAGTAAGCACAGAAATTAAGTACAGAGACACAGTATGGAGGAAGCACAGAATGGAAGTACAGAGAGACAGTATGGAGGAAGCACAGAATGGAAGTACAGAGAGACAGTATGGAGGAAGCACAGAATGGAAGTACAGAGTGACAGTATGGAGGAAGCACAGAAGGGAAGTACAGAGAGACAGTAGGAAGGAAGCACAGAAGGGAAGTACAGAGAGACAGTAGGGGGAAAGCACAGAAGGGAAGTACAGAGAGACAGTATGAGGAAGCACAGAGAGACAGTAGGGGGGAAGCACAGAAGGGAAGTACAGAGAGACAGTATGAGGAAGCACAGAAGGGAAGTACAGAGTGACAGGATGGAGGAAGTACAGAAGGGAAGTACAGAGTGACAGTAGGGAGGAAGCACAGAAGGGTAGTACAGAGTGACAGTAGGGAGGAAGCACAGAAGGGAAGTACAGAGTGACAGGGAGGAAGCACAGAAGGGAAGTACAGAGTGACAGTAGGGAGGAAGTACAGAGAGACAGTAGGGAGGAAGCACAGAAGGAAAGTACAGAGAGACAATAGGGAGGAAGCACAGAAGGGAAGTACAGAGAGACAATAGGGAGGAAGCACAGAAGGGAAGTACAGAGTGACAGGGAGGAAGCACAGAAAGGAAGTACAGAGTGACAGTAGGGATGAAGTACAGAGAGAGAGTAGGGAGGAAGCACAGAATGGAAGTACAGAGAGACAGTAGGGAGGAAGCACAGAAGGATAGTACAGAGTGACAGTAGGGAGTAAGCACAGAAATTAAGTACAGAGAGACAGTATGGAGGAAGCACAGAATGGAAGTACAGAGAGACAGTATGGAGGAAGCACAGAATGGAAGTACAGAGAGACAACAGGGAGGAAGCACAGAAGGGTAGTACACAGAGACAGTAGGGAGGAAGCACAGAAGGGAAGTAAAGAGAGACAGTAGGGAGGAAGCACATAATGTAAGTACAGAGAGACAGTAGGGAGGAAGCACAGAAGGATAGTACAGAGTGACAGTAGGGAGTAAGCACAGAAATGAAGTACAGAGAGACAGTATGGAGGAAGCACAGAATGGAAGTACAGAGTGACAGTATGGAGGAAGCACAGAAGCGAAGTACAGAGAGACAGTAGGGGGAAAGCACAGAAGGGAAGTACAGAGAGACAGTATGAGGAAGCACAGAAGAGAAGTACAGAGAGACAGTAGGGGGGAAGCACAGAAGGGAAGTACAGAGTGACAGTATGGAGGAAGCACAGAAGGGAAGTACAGAGTGACAGTAGGGAGGAAGCACAGAAGGGAAGTACAGAGAGACAGTAGGGAGGAAACACAGAAGGGAAGTACAGAGTGACAGTAGGGAGGAAACATAAAATGGAAGTACAGAGAGACAGTAGGGAGGAAGCACAGAATGGAAGTACAGAGTGACAGGGAGGAAGCACAGAAGGGAAGTACAGAGTGACAGTAAGGAGGAAGCACAGAAGGGAAGTACAGAGTGACAGTAGGGAGGAAGCACAGAAGGATATTACAGAGAGACAGTAGGGAGGAAGCACAGAATGGAAGTACAGAGTGACAGTAGGGAGGAAGCACAGAAGGGAAGTACAGAGTGACAGGGAGGAAGCACAGAAAGGAAGAACAGAGTGTCAGTAGGGAGGAAGTACAGAGAGACAGTAGGGAGGAAGCACAGAAGGAAAGTACAGAGAGACAATAGGGAGGAAGCACAGAAGGGAAGTACAGAGAGACAATAGGGAGGAAGCACAGAAGGGAAGTACACAGAGACAGTAGGGAGGTAGCACAGAAGAGAAGTACAGAGAGACAGTAGGGATGAAGCACAGAATGGATGTACAGAGAGACAGTAGGGAGGAAGCACAGAAGGGAAGTACAGAGAGACAGTATGGAGGAAGCACAGAATGGAAGTACAAAGTGACAGTATGGAGGAAGCACAGAAGGGAAGTACAGAGAGACAGTAGGAAGGAAGCACAGAAGGGAAGTACAGAGAGACAGTAGGGGGAAAGCACAGAAGGGAAGTACAGAGAGACAGTATGAGGAAGCACAGAAGAGAAGTACAGAGAGACAGTGGGGGGGAAGCACAGAAGGGAAGTACAGAGAGACAGTATGAGGAAGCACAGAAGGGAAGTACAGAGTGACAGTATGGAGGAAGCACAGAAGGGAAGTACAGAGTGACAGTAGGGAGGAAGCACCGAAGGGAAGTACAGAGAGACAGTAGGGAGGAAGTACAGAAGGAAAGTACAGAGAGACAGTAGGGAGGAAGCACAGAATGGAAGTACAGAGTGACAGGGAGGAAGCACAGAAGGGAAGTACAGAGAGACAATAGGGAGGAAGTACAGAAGGGAAGTACAGAGTGACAGTAGGGAGGAAACATAAAATGGAAGTACAGAGAGACAGTAGGGAGGATGCACAGAAGGAAAGTACAGAGAGACAGTATGGAGGAAACAGAAGGGAAGTACAGAGAGACAGTAGGGAGGAAGCACAGAATGAAAATACAGAGTGACAGTAGGAGGAAGCACAGAATGGAAATACAGAGTGACAGTAGGGAGGAAACACAGAAGGGAAGTACAGAGAGACAGTATGGAGGAAGCACAGATGGGAAGTACAGAGAGACAGTAGGAGGAAGCACAGAATGGAAGAACAGAGAGACAGTATGGAGGAAGCACAGAAGGGAAGTACAGAGAGACAGTAGGGAGGAAGCACAGAAGGGAAGTACAGAGTGACAGTAGGAGGAAGCACAGAATGGAAATACAGAGTGACAGTAGGGAGGAAACACAGAAGGGAAGTACAGAGAGACAGTATGGAGGAAGCACAGATGGGAAGTACAGAGAGACAGTAGGAGGATGCACAGAATGGAAGAACAGAGAGACAGTATGGAGGAAGCACAGAAGGGAAGTACAGAGAGACAGTAGGGAGGAAGCACAGAAGGGAAGTACAGAGTGACAGTAGGAGGAAGCACAGAATGGAAATACAGAGTGACAGTAGGGTGGAAACACAGAAGGGAAGTACAGAGAGACAGTATGGAGGAAGCACAGATGGGAAGTACAGAGAGACAGAAGGAGGAAGCACAGAATGGAAGAATAGAGAGACAGTATGGAGGAAGCACAGAAGGATAGTACAGAGTGACAGTAAGGAGTAAGCACAGAAGGATAGTACAGAGTGACAGCAAGGAGGAAGCACAGAAGGAAAGTACAGAGTGACAGTAAGGAGGAAGCACAGAAGGATAGTACAGAGTGACAGTAAGTAGGAAGCACAGAAGGATAGTACAGAGTGACAGTAAGGAGGAAGCACAGAAGGATAGTACAGAGTGACAGTAAGGAGTAAGCACAGAAGGATAGTACAGAGAGACAGTAGGGAGGAAGCACAGAAGGAAAGTACAGAGTGACAGTAAGGAGGAAGCACAGAAGGATAGTACAGAGTGACAGTAAGGAGTAAGCACAGAAGGATAGTACAGAGTGACAGTAGGGAGGAAGCACATAAGGATAGTACAGAGTGACAGCAAGGAGGAAGCACAGAAGGAAAGTACAGAGTGACAGTAAGGAGGAAGCATAGAAGGATAGTACAGAGTGACAGTAAGGAGTAAGCACAGAAGGATAGTACAGAGTGACAGCAAGGAGGAAGCACAGAAGGATAGTACAGAGTGACAGTAGGGAGGAAGCACAGAAGGATAGTACAGAGTGACAGTAGGGAGGAAGCACATAAGGATAGTACAGAGTGACAGCAAGGAGGAAGCACAGAAGGGAAGTACAGAGAGACAGTAGGGAGGAAGCACAGAAGGGAAGTACACAGTGACAGTAGGAGGAAGCACAGAATGGAAATACAGAGTGACATTAGGGAGGAAACACAGAAGGGAAGTACAGAGAGACAGTATGGAGGAAGCACAGATGGGAAGTACAGAGAGACAGTAGGAGGATGCACAGAATGGAAGAACAGAGAGACAGTATGGAGGAAGCACAGAAGGGAATTACAGAGAGACAGTAGGGAGGAAGCACAGAAGGGAAGTACAGAGTGACAGTAGGAGGAAGCACAGAATGGAAATACAGAGTGACAGTAGGGTGGAAACACAGAAGGGAAGTACAGAGAGACAGTATGGAGGAAGCACAGATGGGAAGTACAGAGAGACAGTAGGAGGAAGCACAGAATGAAGAACAGAGAGACAGTATGGAGGAAGCACAGAAGGATAGTACAGAGAGACAGTAGGGAGGAAGCACAGAAGGATAGTACAGAGTGACAGTAAGGAGGAAGCACAGAAGGATAGTACAGAGTGACAGTAAGGAGTAAGCACAGAAGGATAGTACAGAGAGACAGTAGGGAGGAAGCACAGAAGGAAAGTACAGAGTGACAGTAGGAGGAAGCATAGAAGGATAGTACAGAGTGACAGTAAGGAGTAAGCACAGAAGGATAGTACAGAGTGACAGTAGGGAGGAAGCACAGAAGGATAGTACAGAGTGACAGCAAGGAGGAACCACAGAAGGAAAGTACAGAGTGACAGTATGGAGGAAGCACAGAAGGATAGTACAGAGAGACAGTAAGGAGTAAGCACAGAAGGATAGTACAGAGTGACAGTAGGGAGGAAGCACAGAAGGATAGTACAGAGTGACAGCAAGGAGGAAGCACAGAAGGATGGTACAGAGTGACAGTAAGGAGGAAGCACAGAAGGATAGTACAGAGAGACAGTACGGAGGAAGCACAGAAGGAAAGTACAGAGTGACAGTAGGAGGAAGCACAGAAGGATAGTACAGAGTGACAGTAAGGAGTAAGCACAGAAGGATAGTACAGAGTGACAGTAGGGAGGAAGCACAGAAGGATAGTACAGAGTGACAGCAAGGAGGAAGCACAGAAGGATAGTACAGAGTGACAGTAAGGAGGAAGCACAGAAGGATAGTACAGAGTGACAGTAAGGAGGAAGCACAGAAGGATAGTACAGAGTGACAGTAAGGAGTAAGCACAGAAGGATAGTACTGAGAGACAGTAGGGAGGAAGCACAGAAGGAAAGTACAGAGTGACAGTAAGGAGGAAGCACAGAAGGATAGTACAGAGTGACAGTAAGGAGTAAGCACAGAAGGATAGTACAGAGTGACAGTAGGGAGGAAGCACAGAAGGATAGTACAGAGTGACAGCAAGGAGGAAGCACAGAAGGAAAGTACAGAGTGACAGTAAGGAGTAAGCACAGAAGGATAGTACAGAGTGACAGTAGGGAGGAAGCACAGAAGGATAGTACAGAGTGACAGCAAGGAGGAAGCACAGAAGGAAAGTACAGAGTGACAGTAAGGAGTAAGCACAGAAGGATAGTACAGAGAGACAGTAGGGAGGAAGCACAGAAGGAAAGTACAGAGTGACAGTAAGGAGGAAGCACAGAAGGATAGTACAGAGTGACAGTAAGGAGTAAGCACAGAAGGATAGTACAGAGTGACAGTAGGGAGGAAGCACAGAAGGATAGTACAGAGTGACAGCAAGGAGGAAGCACAGAAGGAAAGTACAGAGTGACAGTAAGGAGGAAGCACAGAAGGATAGTACAGAGTGACAGCAAGGAGTAAGCACAGAAGGATAGTACAGAGTGACAGCAAGGAGGAAGCACAGAATGATAGTACAGAGTGACAGTAGGGAGGAAGCACAGAAGGATAGTACAGAGTGACAGTAGGAGGAAGCACAGAAGGATAGTACAGAGTGACAGTAAGGAGGAAGCACAGAAGGATAGTACAGAGTGACAGTAAGGAGGAAGCACAGAAGGAAAGTACAGAGTGACAGTAAGGAGGAAGCACAGAAGGATAGTACAGAGTGACAGTATGGAGGAAGCACAGAAGGATAGTACAGAGTGACAGTAGGGAGGAAGCACAGAAGGATAGTACAGAGTGACAGCAAGGAGGAAGCACAGAAGGATAGTACAGAGTGACAGTAAGGAGGAAGCACAGAAGGATAGTACAGAGAGACAGTAGGGAGGAAGCACAGAAGGATAGTACAGAGTGACAGTAGGGAGGAAGCACAGAAGGATAGTACAGAGTGACAGTATTGAGGGAGCACAGAAGGATAGTACAGAGTGACAGTAGGGAGGAAGCACAGAAGGATAGTACAGAGTGAAAGTAGGGAGGAAGCACAGAAGGATAGTACAGAGTGACAGTAAGGAGGAAGCACAGAAGGAAAGTACAGAGACAGTAGGAAAAAGCACTGAATAAAAGATATCTTGGAACTTCCAATTGTTCAGAGGTGAGCCACCAAATTGATTAAGGGGTTAGAGGCACTGGATTATGAGGAAAGGCTCACTAGGTTAGATATGTGTACACTCGAAAAGAGGTATCTAAGAGGAGACATTATTAATATTTACAAATATATATAAAGCGACAATACATGGAGTTGTCAGGTGATTTGTTTATTGAGAGATCTCTTCACAGGACACTTGGACACCCTCTGAGGTTAGGGGAGAGGAATTTCCATACCCAGCGAAGGAAAGGGTTCTTCACAGTAAGAGCAGTAAGGATTTGGAATTCTCTGCCAGAGAAGGTAGTAATGGCGGACTCAGTCAATATGTTTAAATATGGATTAGATAAATTCCTAGCTGAAAGATATATCCAAGGATACAGAATTTAAAGAGTGTATTTTAGAAAGAGCATGAATTATAGTATAGTTGTTAGTAATTGTTAGACTTAAAAATATAACTTCATCTGGGTCATTATAGTTAAACTATAGCTACATACAAAACAGTGTTTGATGGACATTTTTTTCATCCTCATTAACTATGTTACTATGTATGTTACTTTGTTATTATGTATGTTACTATGTTACTACTGTATGTTACTATGTATGTTACTATGTTACTATGTATGTTACTACTGTATGTTACTATGTATGTTACTATGTTACTATGTTTGTTACTACAGTATGTTACTATGTATGTTACTATGTATGTTACTATGTTACTATGTATGTTACTATGTATGTTACTATGTATGTTACTATGTATGTTACTATGTATGTTACTATGTTACTATGTATGTTACTACAGTATGTTACTATTTATGTTAATATGTATGTTACTATGTATGTTACATGTTACTATGTATGTTACTACTGTATGTTACTATGTATGTTACTATGTATGTTACTATGTTACTATGTATGTTACTACTGTATGTTACTATGTATGTTACTGCTGTATGTTACTATGTATGTTACTATGTTACTATGTATGTTACTATGTGTGTTACTATGTTACTATGTATGTTACTATGTTAATGGAAGCACAGACACATCTACAGTACATCTCCAATTCAGGCCAACATCACTAATAAGCTTAAATATGTTTGATATATTGCATTTATAAGTGGTTTAATGCAGCAATGAAAAGGGCACAGTGGTTAGCATCGCTTCCTCACAGCACTGGTATCCTGGGTTCTAATAGGACACTATTTGTTTGCAGGTGGGACATAAATCATGTTTGTACTCAATGGTCAATGTTCACGCAACAGAACGATTGCGGGCAGCACAGACGGTGTAGTGGTTAGCATTACTGCCTCACAGCACTGAGGTCATGGGTTCAATTCCCATTATGGCCCTAACTGTGTGGAGTTTGTATATTCTCCCTGTACTTGCGTGGGTTACCTTCGCGGTCTTCAGTTTCCCCCCACAACCCAAAAATATACTGGTAGATTAATTAGCTCCTGACAAAGAAAAAATAATAACCCTAGTGTGTAAGTGTGTGCGTGAGTACATGTGATCCGGCCACGCCGTTCTTCTCTGCCGTCACATTGTATGTTTCTATATAATACATATTATCCTATAACTATGACTTTCTCTTTCATCTGTGATTACCAGCAGAACTTCCATGGGCTGTGATTATCATGTGCTGTGATGTGAATTTGCTGTGATTATCATGTGCTGTGATGGCAATGTGCTGTGATTATCATGTGCTGTGATTATTATGTGCTGTGATTATAATGTGCTGTGATGGCAATGTGTTGTGATTATCATGTGCTGTGATTATTATGTGCTGTGATGGCAATGCGCTGCGATGGCAATGTGCTGTGATTATCATGTGCTGTGATGGCAATGTGCTGTGATTATCATGTGCTGTGATGGCAATGCGCTGCGATGGCAATGTGCTGTGATTATCATGGGCTGTGATGGCAATGTGCTGTGATAGCTATGTGCTGTGATGGCAATGTGCTGTGATTATCATGTGCTGTGATGGCTATGTGCTGTGATAGCTATGTGCTGTGATGGCAATGTGCTGTGATTATCATGTGCTGTGATGGCAATGTGCTGTGATAGCTATGTGCTGTGATGGCAATGTGCTGTGATTATCATGTGCTGTGATGGCTATGTGCTGTGATAGCTATGTGCTGTGATGGCAATGTGCTGTGATTATCATGTGCTGTGATGGCAATGTGCTGTGATAGCTATGTGCTGTGATGGCAATGTGCTGTGATTATCATGTGCTGTGATGGCTATGTGCTGTGATAGCTATGTGCTGTGATGACAATGTGCTGTGATTATAATGTGCTGTGATGGCAATGTGTTGTGATTATCATGTGCTGTGATGGCAATGTGCTGTGATTATCATGTGCTGTGATGGCAATGCGCTGCGATGGCAATGTGCTGTGATGGCAATGTGCTGTGATGGCAATGTGCTGTGATGGCAATGCGCTGCGATGGCAATGTGCTGTGATTATCATGGGCTGTGATGGCAATGTGCTGTGATAGCTATGTGCTGTGATGGCAATGTGCTGTGATTATCATGTGCTGTGATGGCAATGTGCTGTGATTATCATGGGCTGTGATGGCAATGTGCTGTGATAGCTATGTGCTGTGCTGGCAATGTGCTGTGATTATCATGTGCTGTGATGGCAATGCGCTGCGATGGCAATGTGCTGTGATGGCAATGTGCTGTGATGGCAATGCGCTGCGATGGCAATGTGCTGTGATTATCATGTGCTGTGATGGCAATGTGCTGTGATAGCTATGTGCTGTGATGGCAATGTGCTGTGATTATCATGTGCTGTGATGGCAATGCGCTGCGATGGCATTGTGCTGTGATGGCAATGTGCTGTGATGGCAATGTGCTGTGATTATCATGTGCTGTGATGGCAATGTGCTGTGATTATCATGTGCTGTGATGGCTATGTGCTGTGATAGCTATGTGCTGTGATGGCAATGTGCTGTGATTATCATGTGCTGTGATGGCAATGCGCTGCGATGGCATTGTGCTGTGATGGCAATGTGCTGTGATTATCATGGGCTGTGATGGCAATGTGCTGTGATTATCATGGGGTGTGATGGCATTGTGCTGTGATGACAATGTGCTGCGATGGCATTGTGCTGTGATGGCAATGTGCTGTGATGGCAATGTGCTGTGATTATCATGGGCTGTGATGGCAATGTGCTGTGATTATCATGGGCTGTGATGGCAATGCACTGTGATTGCAATGCGCTGTGATGGCAATGTGCTGTGATTATCATGGGCTGTGATGGCAATGCGCTGTGATTGCAATGCGCTGTGATGGCAATGTGCTGTACTGTGATGGCAATGTGCTGTGATGGCAATGTGCTGTGATTATAATGTGCTGTGATGGCAATGTGTTGTGATTATCATGTGCTGTGATGGCAATGTGCTGTGATTATCATGTGCTGTGATGGCAATGCGCTGCGATGGCAATGTGCTGTGATGGCAATGTGCTGTGATGGCATTGTGCTGTGATGGCAATGTGCTGTGATGGCAATGTGCTGTGATGGCAATGCGCTGCGATGGCAATGTGCTGTGATTATCATGGGCTGTGATGGCAATGTGCTGTGATAGCTATGTGCTGTGATGGCAATGTGCTGTGATTATCATGTGCTGTGATGGCTATGTGCTGTGATGGCTATGTGCTGTGATGGCAATGTGCTGTGATTATCATGTGCTGTGATGGCAATGCGCTGCGATGGCATTGTGCTGTGATGGCAATGTGCTGTGATGGCAATGTGCTGTGATTATCATGGGCTGTGATGGCAATGTGCTGTGATTATCATGTGCTGTGATGGCAATGTGCTGTGATTATCATGGGGTGTGATGGCAATGTGCTGTGATTATCATGGGCTGTGATGGCAATGTGCTGTGATTATCATGGGGTGTGATGGCATTGTGCTGTGATGACAATGTGCTGCGATGGCATTGTGCTGTGATGGCAATGTGCTGTGATTATCATGGGCTGTGATGGCAATGTGCTGTGATTATCATGGGCTGTGATGGCAATGCGCTGTGATTGCAATGCGCTGTGATGGCAATGTGCTGTGATTATCATGGGCTGTGATGGCAATGCGCTGTGATTGCAATGTGCTGTGATGGCAATGTGCTGTACTGTGATGGCAATGTGCTGTGATGGCATTGTGCTGTGATGGCATTGTGCTGTGATGGCATTGTGCTGTGATGGCAATGTGCTGTGATGGCATTGTGCTGTGATGGCATTGTGCTGTGATGGCAATGTGCTGTGATGCTAATGTGCTGTGATGGCATTGTGCTGTGATGCTAATGTGCTGTGATGGCAATGTGCTGTGATGCTAATGTGCTGTGATGGCAATGTGCTGTGATGCTAATGTGCTGTGATGGCAATGTGCAGGTGTCAAGGTGTTGACGTGATCCTGCTGACAATGAGAATTTCAGGAGAGAGAATTGACTGCATAGGAAAGGAAAGAGTTAAACATCTTGGGAGGGGTGGACCTAGCTGTTAGGAAAGTACAGCCTTTTAGGGGGAGGGTTTGATATATATAGGGAAGGAGAGGCCATCTTAGTTCTCTTGGTGATTTGCTTTGGGGTAAGTGCTGCTTTGCAGAATCCCCCCATTTTCTTTTTCGGATTTATACATTTCAGTGTTTTGTCAGGCAGCTCCCTGCATTTAGGTCACACATCAGTGCTCTGGCTGCCACTCGCCCACGTTACCGCTCATCGGGCGGTGGGGGCTGGTTCCGGGGGCGAGCTGGCTGGCCCTGGGGACGGCGTCCCGTCTCCTAGGGCCTCCTCGAGGGATCTGGCGGAAGCAGGGCCGGCTGTGACTGGCGGGAGCGGCCGACGAGGAGGATCAGAGAGGGAGTCAGGCCGCCCGGAGGTGGGCGGGCAGCAGCCCTTGCCTCCGGGCATGGCCGGGGAAGCCCCAGTGCCGGGTGCCCGCGGGAGCGCGCCGCGCCGGGCGCTCATCCAGGGACCGGAGACTGAGTTCGATGCCCAGCTCTTCCCCCTTGCCGGGGCCGGCTAGTGGTTCCAGGCGGGGGGAGGGCACTGGGCGGGGGACGTGGCCAGCCGAGCGAGGCATGTCGCAGGGCCTCGCACGGCGTCATCCCCAAACGCTTCGGCTGAGAGAGCACGGACCGGAAGCGGTGGGACGCGCGCGCGCCCACGTGTGCGCGCAGCGGCGCCGCTTTCCTCCTTGTCTCCTCAGCCCTCTCCCCCGCAGCCGGAACACGGTGTGGAGCGGGGAGGGAGGGGGAGAGGCAGTGATCAACCAGGTTAAGCTAATGGAGCTCTTAATGCAGGAGCCCAGACAAGAGGCCTTGTGGTGACAGAGAGCAGTGGGGCGCGCGCCCGAGGTGCGCGCGCGCCCACGCTCGCCTCTGGCGCCGCTAGCCGCGCACGTGTGTGCGCAGCAGCGCCGCCGGCCCTGCTGTCTCCCCTGCTATCTCCCAGGCAGCCGGAGTCCGGCGGGAGCCGGGGGGAGAGGGGAGACAGGGCAATTATGA
This sequence comes from Pseudophryne corroboree, assembly GCF_028390025.1. Taxonomy (NCBI): domain Eukaryota; kingdom Metazoa; phylum Chordata; class Amphibia; order Anura; family Myobatrachidae; genus Pseudophryne; species Pseudophryne corroboree. Next base: position 147,020 of record NW_026967922.1, read on the forward strand.
TCACTGGCAGGGCAGTGCGATACCAAGGAGAAGGGGTGCGGCAGCAAGAGGTCACCGGGTGCGCGAGCCCGTGTCCACTGCAAGCGGTGCGCGCGCGCTCTGCTGCGCCGCGGGGTTCCCGGTCTTTTCAGATCACTCCCCCGGGGCCGGAATCTAGCGGCCTGCGGGGGAGGAGGAGGGGGGACAGGGAATGGGTTAGTGGCCGCGGGGCTGCTGCACGCGCCACAGGAGCTCGCGGCGGTCCCCCCCCCCCCTCTGCGGCATCGGATAGTTCCGATACACGGGAAGAGGGGACAAATTCGGAGGCGAGGGCAGTGCGGGCGCCGACAGCGGTGCCTCCGCTTTCCCACAAGGGCAGCGTGCGTCGGATGCCCAGCACACGCATGTCGGGCGGCGAGCGCGTGGTCGCACGCGGGCCCCGGCGAAGGACCCAGGACCGCGTTTTGGGGCAGTCACGACCCCTCCGGAGCGCTGGCTCGGCCCTGGCCACAGCGGTGAAGGTGTTAGGGCCGCTAGCCGCGGCTGCCTCCCCTAGAACGGCTGTTCGTTCCGGCGGGCTGCGGGCTATGGCGGCGCAGCGGGTGGCACGCGCCTGCCGTGAGCTCGGGACGGTCGCCGCAGAATTACAACAGGGTCCAGGGCAGGACGCGGGGGAGCTCACGGCCGCAACGCCCCCAGCACGGAGGCCGCGGCATGTGCCGCGAGTGCTGGAGGGGTCCTCCGCTTCCTCTTTTTCAAGGGAGCTCGGGGATGAGGCGATGGCAGATTTCGAGGAGGAAGGCAATGATTTGGACGCGCCGGAAGATTCCATGTCGGGGCAGTCGGCGGCATCAGGTAAGGTGGTGCAGTCGGTATTCGGGTTCCTCCACGAGCTCTAGTTCGCGTAGTTCTTCCTCTTCCTCCTCTTCATCTTCAATGTCGTCACAGGCGTCAGTAGCACAACTAGGGCAAAGAAGCGGGCAACTAAATTCGCCAAGAGGGCAGCGGGCCAGCGGAACAGGCGCAAGCGGCTTAGCGAGGAAGCGCGTAGGGCCAAGAAGCTCGCAATTTGCCCGGTGTCGTGCGATTCGTCTATACTGCTGTACTGCGGGGGCTGCGAGATAGCTGCCGCAAGAAGATTTGGAGGGGGGACTTCGTGGACGTGTTCGTATTGACGAAGGTCGCGAAGAAAGAGTATAAGGTGGCGGCGCAAAGAAGGGCATCGGGGCTGAGGCATTCCGTACCTTCGATAATTGCCTGGCCGGGTTCTGGGTCTTCGCGGCATCTTACCTGGAGGACAGGCCGGCAGAGCACACGAATATAATTAGGTACCTGCATCTCGTACATGACATGCAGCGCACGTCTTCGGGATCGGAGTGGCGCAGGTACGATCAGGAATTCAGGGAACAACAGGAAGGTTTGCAGGTCATGGACTTCGGGTTCAAGGACGTTGAGGTTGGGCTCAAGGTCACCCGGGCTTCGCTACAGGCGGAGGAGCCCCGGAAGCCGGGGGCGGACGGGCACCACGAGGTAGGCAGGGTCGTCCTCCCAGGGGTTCGGCGCGGATGGCGGATTGGCCAAGTCAGGTAGGTCGGCAGTCCGCGCAGGGGGGCGTGCCACCACAAAAGGAAAATGTTTCGCGTTTAACAACGCGGCGTGTTCCTTCGGGGGATGACTTGGTCATCTCTCCAGTGGGGGTGGTTCCTAAGAAGGCTCCAGGCGCCTTCCGGCTCATTTGAGTTCGCTTTTAGGTGTGTACTGCCGGAAGCTGTGAAGGGCGACTGCGGGGTGTGCCAGAACGCACCATTTCGTGCGTTTGTCCTCAGAGATTAAGAGGGAGTTGGCAATATGGGCCTCGTTCCTCGAGGACTTCAACGGGGTGTGTATATGGCAGGCCCAATGGCGGACAGCGCTAGGTTGCAGCTGTTCACCGACGCAGCGGGCGCCTCTGGATTCGGTTGCCATCTGGAGGGATCTTGGTGCGCGGCCTCGTGGCCGGCAGAATGGCATCGCGGGGGTTTCACGAAGGACCTTTTGCTTCTGGAGTTTTTCCCATTATGGTGGCGTTGGAGGTCTGGGGCGATTGGCTGGCTAATCGCAGCATTTTGTTTAGATGCGATTATCTGGGCGTGGTGCATGCGATTAATAACCAGAGGGCAAAGTCGTTGGTGGTTATGCGGGTGCTAGGGCAATTGCTTTTGACATGCTTGCGTAGGAACCTGTGGTTCCGCGCGCAACATGTGCCCGGTTTGGAGAATGGGATTGTCGACGCTTTTGCGAGGACAGTGGGAGAGGTGTTGGTTGTTGGCACCTGAGGCCAACGAGCAAGGTTTTCATTGTCCCGGTTAGGTTTGGCAGGTGATCGGGCCGGACTGGAGGGTATAGCGTTGCGGTCAGTCGCGCCAGTCACGCTCAAGGCTTACGGACATGCTTGGAATGAGTGGGAGGAGTTTGTCCAAGGTCGTCAGCAACAAGGTAAGAGCAGGCATCGGCTGATGCTTTCTTTTATTTGGCAGCTGTATGTTTCGGGTAGGTCCCGAGCGGTGGTATCCCGGTACTTGGCTGGGGTCTGGTTTTCTGCAAGCTGCGGGGCGTCCCCGATGTGACAAAAAGCGATGTTCTGCGGAAGGCAATGAAAGGGTGGATGCGAGTGGCGCCGACGCCACCGGATAAGAGGCGGCCCATCGATGCGGCTTTGTTGCCGGCCGTCATCGCGGCGATGGGGCGAGTCGCGTCGTCCAGGTTTGAGACACTTTTGTGCAGTTTGGCGTTCTCATTGGCTTACCACGGGGCCTTTAGGGTTTCGGAGTTGGTAGCGCCTTCCAAGAGAGCAGAGTCGCGCATGCTGGTCGGAGACGTAGTAGTGTGTGAGAGGTCCTTGCTGTGCAGATTAAGGCGCTCTAAGACGGACCAAGTGGGGAGAGGTCGCTGGGTCACTATGGTTCCAGCGCAAGAGGAGAGCGTTTGCCCAGTAGGTCTGGCGATGCAATATGTGGCGGTGCGACCCGTTAGGGAGGGGTCATGGCTATTGCATTATGACGGGCTGCCAGTGACGAAATACCAGTTCCGTTGGATGCTGAGTCGTTGTTTGGCGAGCTTGGGCCTCCCACCCGCTGCGTTCGGTACCCATTCCTTTCGAATAGGCGCGGCGACGTCGGCTGCTGCGGCGGGTTTCTCCAGATCTGAAATCCAGGCGGTGGGGCGAGGGAAGTCGTCAAGTTACAGACGATATATTCGCCCCGTTGCATGAGAGGTCGGATTGCGCTTAGTGCTTTGTTTTATTTGCAATGTATTATGTTGTTCCAGTTCTGTGAGTTATGGTGTTGTGCGTCTGTTGGTGTTTTCCCCTTTTGTTATCCTACTCAGGGATTAGCTACTCGCCGTTGCTGGCATGAGTCGGCAGCGGGGGTCTGGAGTTATTTGCGATTTTTTGCCTGACTTGACGGACTGAATTCTAATCTACAATTCGGCTAATCTGGTCTAATCAGAGTCCCTCAGCAGGTCTTTACGCTTTCACCTCCAGCTGAGTTATTACATGTGTTTCCCATTTTATACCCCCCTCCCCCCCCCCCTCCCTGTTTTATTTCGTTTGTTTTATTTGATCTTCCCCCTTTGTGTCTTTAATTGCGCTTTAAATTGGCAACGAAGCATGGTGCAGTCGGCTAGGCCGTGACTGCTGCAATAGCGAGATCTAAAGTTTTTTCTTTTTGGCAGATCCTTCAGTGTAAACAATTAATAAGCCTCTTAGTAATCAATTTTACCCCTCTTTTCCCCTTCAGGATGGTTTGACGACTATTTGGGTGGTTGGCCACTCTTACATTTACTGGGCGGCCAGGTTTGTGGCCTCGGAAGGGTCTCAGGCATTGCTTGGAGCACAGGGTGTCAGATGGCTTGGCTGGCGAGGAATGATGTGGGGTGAGCTGAGGAGTAGGTTAGTGAGTCAGGCCAGCAAGCATGGAGTCCCTAGGGTCTTGGTTGTCCATCTAGGTGGCAACGACCTGGGGAAGAGGACATCCTTGGATCTGCGGTGGGCCATGATACATGATCTGGCAAGTGTGGCCGCAACATGGACCAATTGTGTGTTGGTTTTTTCAATGATGGTGCCAAGATTGTGTTGGAGGGGTGTGGCGGATGGGCGCCAGATTGACGAGGCCCGGAAAAAGGTGAACGGGGCGGTGGCAAAGTGGGTGCTGTCCCACGGAGGGAGGGTGGTTCGCCACCCGAGGATTCGGTTCAGAGACAGCCACCTTTTCCGGCATGATGGAGTACATCTATCCAATGAGGGGATGATGTTTTTTCTGGAGGATCTAGGTTTCGCTTTGCAGGAGTTAGGGTAGGTTTATGGTGGCGGTGCGAAAGACTTTGGGGATGAGTCTTTCGCTGTTGGCGGAAAAGAACGGCAGTTTTGTATTGTAGGGAAAACTGTAGTGTTTTACAGTTTGTTGTGGTTTAGGTGCACTCACCTCCATCGACTTATGGCCGCTTGACCACCCGTCCGGGAAGGCAGCGGCAGGGCACCCAGGAGCGGTGGGTAGTCACTGTGGGGGTTGAGTTGTCACCTATTACCGGTTTATGATAAGTTTTAGTAAATTTATAGGATTAGTTATTTAAGGTTAATTTAGGTTAATTGAGCCGTTCTTTTGGGCCGCCACCATATGCCAGCTGGAGCGGCATATTAAATTAATCTCTTTATTACAGGTTTGCTAATGGATAGGGACAAATAAATAGCTAGCAATTTTCTGCCAAAATTCAAGTCTCAGTGTCGTTATTTCTGGTTCTAGGTTATGAATGCTTTACTTTCAAAGAAAGGGGTCCACCAAATATCACTAGGATGTTTATGGAGAAGTAAGAGCAGGAATGCACTGTAGAAGATATTCCATAGTCCTGAGCAGTACTGCCTTACGCAGTGGAGGCCACCGGGGGTTTCCCTGTGCCCTGTTAGGGTAGTCTGACCCTGCCTTAATATCTACAAAGGTAGGTGAAAATAACCATTACCAGGCATTGGACCATTCATCATAAAGATGATGCAGAAGATACTACTGGTCCCAGCATGGCACTGTGTTCCTACACAATACTGAGGGGACCTAAATTCACCAGGCTTCAGGAAACATTACATCTTCTGAGCTTGACAGTAGGATATTCGCCATCTTCAGAAGGAGGTCCAGGTATGCAAAGAGGGTTCCAATCAGATCCCTCCACCTCTGTGCGGCTCCAATCAGATCCCTCCACCTCTGTGCGGCTCCAATCAGATCCCTCCACCTCTGTGCGGCTCCAATCACATCCCTCCACCCCTGTGCGGCTCCAATCACATCCCTCCACCTCTGTGCGGCTCCAATCACATCCCTCCACCTCTGTGCGGCTCCAATCACATCCCTCCACCTCTGTGCGGCTCCAATCACATCCCTCCACCTCTGTGTGGCTCCAATCAGATCCCTCCACCTCTGTGCAGCTCCAATCACATCCATCCACCCCTGTGCGGCTCCAATCACATCCCTCCACCTCTGTGCGGCTCCAATCACATCCCTCCACCTCTGTGCGGCTCCAATCACATCCCTCCACCTCTGTGCGGCTCCAATCACATCCCTCCACCCCTGTGTGGCTCCAATCAGATCCCTCCACCTCTGTGCGGCTCCAATCACATCCCTCTACCCCTGTGCGGCTCCAATCAGATCCCTCCACCTCTTTGCGGCTCCAATCACATTCCTCCACCTCTGTGCGCTCCAATCACATCCCTCCACCTCTGCGCGGCTCCAATCACATCCCTCCACCTCTGGGCGGCTCCAATCACATCCCTCCACCTCTGTGCGGCTCCAATCACATCCCGCCACCTCTGTGCGGCTCCAATCACATCCCTACACCTCTGTGCGGCTCCAATCACATTCCTCCACCTCTATGCGGCTCCAATCACATCCCTCCACCTCTGTGCGGCTCCAATCACATCCCTCCACCTCTGTGCGGCTCCAATCACATCCCTCCACCTCTGTGTGGCTCCAATCACATCCCTCCACCTCTGTGCGCTCCAATCACATCCCTTCACCTCTGGGCGGCTCCAATCACATCCCTCCACCTCTGTGTGGCTCCAATCACATCCCTCCACCTCTGTGCGGATCCTTTTACTGATACCGGGCTCTTTGTGTACACGCGCACTTGCACTGACGAGTCAGGAATTGCGGGGACAATATTGAATTGCTCAGGTGATTTTATATCCGGGAAGTTGGATACTTAATTATTGGGGACCTTCCGACTCCCAATAATTAACATGATGAATCGGCGGTCCCTTTGTCTTTCATTTTCCAATCTTGTTTTATTCTCAATTGTAAAGTAACTGTTAATAATAATAATTATTATTATTATAGACTGTTATTTATAGTCTTTTATCACTGAATATGTGTACACACAGCACCATCTAGTGGCAAGGTTTTCAATTGCAAGCCTCTCATTTTTTTGAACTGGGCTTAATTGTACCACTTGAACTGCTTCAACCCCTTATCTTCGCTGGTGGTTCCTAACAGGTTGGGCAAATGATCTAATTCAGGGTTTTCTATAGGCTGGGAACATACTACCATCACCTCTATGTGTTGGAACGTGTGGCAATGCTTCCACCCATTGCCTAGGGCTACCACGCAGTTGACTAGACCGGCCTGTTTGATTATTATGTAAGGTCCATTCCATGTACTGTAGCTTACAACTTGTTCTTACAAATAGGTATGAGAACTATTACATTTTGGTATGACTGTAACTCCTGGGTATGAGCATGGCATCATATAACTCATTTTACAGCCCATGTAACTGCTCTTGTCATCAACCTCCTCAGTTTATTTCTCATTTTCTCCACATATTGGAGGAAGGGATGCTTGTTCCCTTGGAAGGTCCCCTACCAACTCTCTTGGACTAGATTTAGGGGTTCATGGACCTTTATCCTGAAGACCAAATTAAAGACAGGGTACCCCATGGACTTCTGAAAGCACCTCCCTATATGTAAAGAAGAGTTGCTAGGGGGGTTATATGGAATGGTCTAACACCCCATTTTTCCCATAGTGTCTACACTAGCTCCCATTATAAATGATCTCCTTGATTATGGACTACTTCCAGTGGTTGTTCAACCCTACTGAAGATATCTATCAGCGCCTAGGCCCAATGTATATGCATCTATGGAGGTTAGAACTACCATCTCAAAACATCTGGATGTAAAATCCACCAGTCGGAAAAAAACTTTTTCCCTGTATGGCTAGGGATGGCTAATGGCAACCAGATTCTTGGATGACTTGAAGGGGTCACAGGAGGTGGAATACAGAAGTCCTGTCACAGCAGGTGGTATACAGTTTTTACATCCTGGCAGACCCATTGCCAGAAGAAGCTGTGGAGAATCCAAACCAGAGTTTTCCTAATCCCAAAGTGTCTGCTGCAGGAATGTCATGTGCTACAACAAACAACTGTTCCCTATATGGCCTGGGCTCTACTAATTCTGTATAACTGTCCCAGGTTCCTGTGCTGGGGTAGGATGGACTACATTCTATAATAATCCTCTGTCCCTCAGTAGTTTACTACCCACTCCATCTTCTATCCCAAAGTCCTCTGTGTTTCTAATATTGGAAAATGACAGGTCTGTACTAAGGATGAGCGGGTTCGGTTCCCTGAGAACCAAACCCTACCGGACTTCATGCTTCTAGCCCGAATCCGAGTCAGGCTCAGGTTTTCCCGCCTGACTCGGAAACCAGAACGAGGCAAAACGTCATCATCCCGCTGTTGGATTCTCGCGGGGTTTGGATTCCATATAAGGACCCACGCGTCGCCGCCATTGGAGATTGTGTCGAGAGAGGACGTGTCTCCATTCTCTCAGTGTCCTCAGTGTCCGTGTCTTGTGCTGAATCTGTCCAGTCACAGTGGATGTGTCCTCTTCTGCCATATATTCAGTGCTGCTGTGTAATATATTAATAAGTCCCTTACAGTGGTGCTGTGTTGTCCTGCATCAGACCAGTGGTATTGTCCTGTGCATCAGTCAGTCCAGTGACCTGTCACAGTGGTTGTGTCCTCTGCTGCCATATATTCAGTGCTGCTGTATAAATCCAGTCCATTGCAGTGGTGCTGTGTTATCCTGCATCAGTCCAGTGGTGCTGCCATATAAATTCAGTGGTGCTGTCCTGTGCTGTATATTATTTATTCCAAATAAAGGGGTTATTAATATTTAATCCAAATAATTTTTACAGGGTTTGCCCTGTGTGGTGTAGGGATACGCTCTCCTGTGCCACATATTGTGTTATAT